>NC_044244.1:25566094-25583594 GCF_003957555.1 Calypte anna | reverse complement strand
CTCTACATGAACTGACTTCAGATACACTGAGATTTTTATCTAAATGTCTGAGTTTGCGTCTTTTCTATGTTTTTTTAGATCAAATCAGACACCTTAAAAAAAAAAAAAAGATACTGAACTAAAGAAATATGTATTTAATGCACATAAGTGGCCATAAAACAGCAGTTTTCTGATAGTCTTCAGACCTCGGTAGCATAGTAACACTATGCCTTTAAGAAATACAGTACAGTCTGGTGCATCACTGAAGGCTGTCAAACTTGCCAATTTATATTACTTACTCAGAATTAGAGAAAACTGTTTGCTTAATACATTTTGCTAATTCATAATTCAAGTAGTTTTCAGAATGCCTTTTCCTTTATCTGTGGGAAATAAGATCCATGTCAGGTATGATACACACATGGATCCTCACATAATATTATGTTGAAGGCAATATTATATACATAAACATGTATTTTTATTAATGATTCCTACTGTCAGGTTTTTTCATACTTTAGTCCTTCATCCTGAAAAAAATTTAAGTTCTGTCTACTTTACCTTATACAGTTGAAAGTGACTGTTGGAAAATTTAGGAAAAACAAATTTCAAAAGTTAGTTGGATGTACCACAAAGCAGTTGTGTCTCCAGATATAAGAGCAAGTACACAGTCAGGGAGATTCAGGTACTGGAAAAAAGCTAGCAGAAATATTCCAGGTGAAGGGGAATCTGTATTTCAGACAGAAATAGAAGACTCTTGTGGCAGCATGAGTCTTACTGCACATCTTACTGACCAGAGTCTTTAGAACAGAGCATGAATAAATCAGTGCCACTTAGTTCAGTTGATTTTCATTCTGTTTAAGTAAAAAATTTTTACTTGTGTGTTTGAAAATACACAAGCTGTGGAAGAGGCTTGTAAAGGTAAGAGAAGGGGAGTAGCAAGTGTGCACCACCTTCACCCTTTGCTGTATATTATAGTAGTAAGCATATAAGTGTTAGGAAAATTCTTGCAGGGTTTAAAGGTTAAGGGTAATGGCTTAATTGGGAAGGTGTCTGTCTACCTCTTTGCCTTCTCATTTCTATGTGACATGTGGAAGTTGAATAGCATTGCTGAGGCAAAATTGTTACAAGAAGGCAAGTTCAAATCTCCTGTAAAGAGAGGAAATTCTTACTGACTTCAGAGGACATTGAACACTGACTCCAGTCAGTGAATTTTATTCTTCGTTCATGTGTCCCAATGTTGTAAAAAGTTTTTTTTCTACTAAAAAATATTTTTCTACTAAAAATTACTACTAAACTTCTAGGTACCACAAAGAGTAATAAAAAAACATTAGCTATCTGAAAGTTATGTGTCTGCTCATTCTCTGAGTCTACACTCAATGGAGGGAGACAGGCACATTCAGAGACTGATTAATCCCAAGCTTAAATAGGTGGCTAAACTAGATCATATACTTTCCTTGGATTTTCTTTATTCTTTTTACTTTAAAAGAAGTCCAGTGATAGCTGATTAAATTCCTCCCTGAAAGTGTCTCGTTCCAGAAGCCTGGTTTTTCTTTTCCACTTGAATTTTAGACTAAGACCTTCAGAATTTTTATTCTTAAAAGTAATCTGTTGTTTGCAAAAGGCTGTCAGACTTTTTAGTAATAGCTGCTAATTTTACTTTCAGACTCTTAATTAGTAAATATTCTAAGATGGTAATTTATTCTTTAATGATAATTGTGTGAAAACTGGTATTCTGTGTAGTATTAAATGAAGTAACATCTTCTAAAAGTAAACTTCATCAGACTTGTGTTTCTTTTTTTCCTCTAAGTGTTAGATTTATACAAAGTCTTTCAGGATAGATACAAGTAACAGAAATATTAGAAAGGTTTTTTCTCTTAAGATTTGTTCATGGTTTATTTTAGAAATAATAATATTATTTTTGCTGATTTACAGAAGACTGGAATGTTCTACAAACATCTCACAAAGCAGTATTTACATGTCAGCTTTCCCTTACATACAGAAAAAACATATGAATTTTGCTAGACAAGCAAGAGGCTGCTTTTTCATGGATGGAAAATCTGGCCTGCTGACAGCTGACTGTGTCCTGTTTAGCTCAAGCAATGGTTTCACTCAGTTTGTCTGCTGCAGGGGCTTGGCACCTACCTCAGGCTCTTCCACAGGACTCTTCTTTCTTGCATAGCATCCACACGTACTTGCTTTGTCTTTTCCGCTTGCACATATGTGTGTAGGTGGCTGTTTGTGTGTATGTACACCCTTCATCTCAGCGTGTAACAAACAGAAAATGAAGCCGTGTCCAAAACATCACCTACTCCAAACTGCATTGTTAAGAGATTAGTGGACAAATTTATGATCTTAAGCTAAGGTTTCCCAGCTTTCAGTTTTCAGTTAAGAGTGACTGAGAGCACATTGCTCTCTGCAGAGGCTGGGTGACTGAGCTGGTGGCTTTTGTTTCTTCCTCTGATATGTCTTTAATATTTTTATTCCTGTATAAATCAGACTTCCTTAAAAGGCTAGCCAAACAAGGAAGGATTTCTTATACCAAAGTGACATTTTACACAAACATTTTTTCTAGGCTGTGTCTTTATTGTGTAAAACATTCACTGCTTTAAGATACTTATTTTGCTGTCTGTTTTAATCATATCTTCTGCAACAGTCTCAATAGATTTTTCCATTAGTAACATTATGACACTTGATAAGATGATTGATCACAAAATGTTAAGAGCCCCACCATGTGATCATTTATTTTTAAATACACATTTCTACTAGCCAATGCTTAAATTTCTTGCAGGAATACATAAGAGATGCGAAACATAAAGCTTGAGTCTGATCAAATCTGATGCCTCTGCAAATAGGGTGCCACAGTACTGTGGTCTTAAAATAACAGATTCTGACTGGAACTGGAACTTTGCAGTGATAAATATTACGTAAAAAATTATGGTCTTTTTTTGGTACCTAATAAAAGAGATGTACAGCTGTGGTGCAGGCAAACTAAAGTGTGTTTGACGGTGATATCTTTCTTTCCCTGTGCAGGTGCCTGTGTCAGTGGCCATGATGACTCCCCAGGTGATCACCCCTCAGCAAATGCAGCAGATTCTCCAGCAGCAAGTGTTGTCTCCGCAGCAGCTTCAAGCACTTCTCCAGCAGCAGCAAGCAGTTATGTTGCAGCAGGTAATGTGGGTTACCTGCTTTGGACCATTAGCAAAGGGCATTCACAAAAGTGTCAGCCAGATTTTGTGGGTTTCATCTTGCAATATTTCATCTCTCATTATGCCCAAAAGAATGAAAATAAATGTGAAATTTATCAGTCTTTAAATTTCTTTTTTTAATTACAGAAGTGTGAAATTACAATTTTTAAACATTAAATACCGTATTAAAAGCAGCAGCAGCAACAGTGGCAGATGCATTACAAATACGAACAAATTGATATTTAAGTTTTCAAGCGCTTAGGCGCATTTTAATTGTACGCTTGCCAAAGGAAGTGCAAATAGTGTTGTAGATAATTGTTGCTTTAAAATTCATAACACTGTAGTCACTTACATGGTATGCGGTTAAGAAATTTCAACTTACCAGCTTGTTTCATCATGGGAAAGTTTTTTTTTTTATTTTTTATTTTAAATCCAAAAAAATTGTCCCAGATAAGAATAAAAGGAGGTTGCTGTTACCTTAGCACAAAATCTGACAGCTGACTGGAGATAGTGTCAGTGATCAGTACCTCCATGTAGCATGGAGTGTATTTTTGGTTGGGTGCTGAATTGTCACAAAGAAAATGATGTGCCTGTTTGTCATAGTCATAGCTCAATCACTCTGTGTTTAAACACTTTAATATCCAGTACTGTGATCATTACAGGCAATTCACCTTCAGTTGTGACTCCAGAATCCCGCTAAACAGATTGACAGATTAATTACTTTTTTTCCCCTAAGAAACAGACAGTTTAGTTTGGCCCCAGTGACTTGTAGATTTCTTGCAAGCTTCTGATTTGTTATTTAGGACATATGAGGAACTTAGGTATAGTTATTTGAGGAGTTAATTTGGCTCTTGCGTTCCCTTTAGGATACAGATTTTCTATACCCTTCTGTTTAGGATATTTTGGAATCTGCATTGGAAAATTTCAGAACGGCCTTGGAAAAAAATGTATGTAGATCTGCCTCTTCAAATCACATTTTTTGTTATGAGGTGATTCTTAATGGCTACGCTACCATATGCCAATCTAGAAGAGTTTAGGAGTTTTATAATACTTGAAACTTTTGCCTTTATTTATTAAAGTCAAAATGATTTATTCAGCAACAACTACAAGAGTTTTACAAGAAACAGCAAGAGCAGTTACATCTTCAGCTTTTGCAGCAGCAGCAACAGCAGCAGCAACAGCAGCAGCAACAGCAACAACAACAGCAGCAACAGCAGCAACAGCAGCAGCAACAGCAACAGCAACAGCAGCAGCAACAGCAGCAACAACAGCATCCAGGAAAGCAAGCAAAAGAGGTAGGACCTAAGACCCTTCCTGATGCATCCTAGTCTGAGCTGTCAAAAGCTTGGAAAAGACAAGACCAGTTTAGATTTTTTTCCTGCAGCTATCAAAGATTTGCTCTTATGTTTTTACTGAGCTTAATAGCAGCGTCGGTATAATTCTCCTGCTCCCCTTCCTGAGACACAGGATTTGAGCAGTCTGGTGCTGCTGTCATCTAATGTTCACTAATGAATCCGAGTGTGCAACAAACAAGCTGTGTGGTGGACACCGTACTGATTATCCTGTATTCACAGGCAATCTGTGTTGGTGAAAGAGCCTTACTTTTCTCAGTGGCACAGCTCAGAGAGCATGCAAATTTAGTCCATGACTGAAAAACAGCGACTGAGCACAGATTTCAAAGTCACAGGCCCCTGATTAATGAACTGCTACTGTAGGTTTGGAGTGGTGAGGAGAAACTTGCAGTTTGATGTGCTCATAAATCAACCTGACAAGCGGGTTTCTCAGGCCTAGCTTGCACTTGTCAGCAAACTGCATCAAATATAAACATAATACAAACAAAACATGTTGAAGTAGTTAAATTGATCAGCAGGTATCCTGGACGTTGTCTTCAAGCTGCCCATTATGCAAACGTTGAGGAAGCAGTTGTGACCTCCTGAGGCTTTGTTTCTGTTTGGATTTGTGAATAGAATTTCAGACAGCCATCAGCTATGGAATAGAAATTGCTCCCGTATTTCTCCGGAGGCTCTGGGCAATCCACATGACTTGCTCCATTATGCAGTCTGTTTTCCAGTGAGCGCATCAGAAGTTTCTGTTTTCCCCAAACTAGAAAGGAAAGGTCTTCCACAGCAGCTTGTCTTTCTCTGAAGTGTGACTGCCTTCTCATAGCCTCCTGAGTCTTTGCAGACTCTGGTTTCTCTTGAAATGCCTCACAAAATTGGAACTTACACTTTTTTTGCTCCATAATAGGGCACTTCGTTGCCTTGAATGCAATGCTCTTTTAATACATTCCAACAAGTAAAGAGAGAGAGCTAACAGGCCGGTGAAGTGAAGGCTACATCCCAGTTTACTAATAGATCACTGGAGACCACATTCATGGGCCACTGCAGACCAAACTTAGTCAATTGGAAAAACAAGAGTGCCTTCAAATCACAGCCTACTGTAAAGATTTACACTTTTACCATAGATAAATTTGTTATCATCTGCCATGAGCTGAGCTTTTTTTTGTTGTTGTTTTTTGCAGCTGTTACATACTTTCTCTTGACCCTCTTCTCTAGTATGTCATTAAGTGTATCTTGCTATTTTCCCTAGCACTAATGGCTTGAGTGAATATAACGGGAAATTTCAAACACTTTCACTGCCTTAGTATATTCTACAAATAGCATTATTATTTAATAACTGAAGTGAAAGAAGTTGATTTTATGGTTTTGGCTTTCTAGCCTTCACTTGCACACTTGACTCTTTGCTGCATTTGCCATTTTCCCCCCTCTTCTCTTTGTAGCAGCAGCAGCAGCAGCAGCAGTTGGCAGCCCAGCAGCTTGTCTTCCAGCAGCAGCTCCTCCAGATGCAACAACTTCAGCAGCAGCAACATCTGCTGAACCTTCAGCGTCAGGGACTCATTTCCATCCCACCTGGCCAGTCTGCTCTTCCTGTCCAGTCTCTGCCACAAGGTATTCAAGTGATACATGACTGGACTAATGTCTAATTCATTACTGTTTTAACTATTCTGTTTGCATCTGAACATCAGCAGTTTCTCATTATGACACTTAAATATACTCTATTATTAGAACTTTTTACTCATATTACCATTTTTTCTTGAGGCTGATAAATTTTACAGCATACTTTTATGGAAGAAAACAGCTTCTGAGTGGTTTTTCTTAGATATAAGATGCATACTAGCCTTCTATGGCTGGAAACAATTTGTGATAGGAACATAGTTCAAGCACCATTGCTTTCCTCTGAAGAATTGCTGAAATAGGATTTAGTGGAAATGTTATTTCATTTAATATAAGTGATCAGATAAAAAAATATATCAGAATTTGATAATAAACCTATTCCACAACTCTTTTTAATTCTAAGAAAATAAAGTGTTTGGCATTGAAAAGCATGTTAAATCTTCAGTTTACAATGTGAATTTAGGGGCAGACCTTAGGATTCACTTTCTTTGCTATTCCTTTATATTAAATACATTGAATATGTCAACAACTTTTGAAAGTTGCATTTCCACTAGTAGTGAATTATGACTGACAAATAACTGTAAAGACTTTATAGAAAAAAACAAGCCTTTCTTATTTTGATCAAGATTTCTCAATGCTGAACTCAAAACTCTGCTACTTTAAACAATTACATTCATGGTTGAAAGAAAATAGGGTACACACTTTTGAAAAGTAAATTATCTTGGAAAAGTAAATGCTGATTACATTTAAGATAAAGTGATAGTCTTCTGAACTTAAGGACTCTGTCGGTAGCCTGTGAGGAATGTGTTTCTGTTTGTGTTACCATAGAGAAGTGAGCTAAATATCTGTCATAAAAATTGCACAGTACTCTGATCTCTGACACTCCAGTCCTTCAGTGACCATTGTTTAGACCAAGTCAATGACAGTTAACATTATTTTTAATTGGTCTTTAAGCATGTATCAGGTTCCTCCTCCAGATAACTCTTATGAAATCAAAGCTTCAGGTAGTAGGTGAGCAAAAGCAGAGTACACAGTATATAGACAATGGTTTAGATTAAAAGAAAAAAAAATGGCTAGGAAAAAAGCATGAGAAAGACTTAGCTGTTTCAAATCTCAGTCCCTGGAAAGCAGAGACTCCAAATAAATGGGTGAATTCCATACATTGTGATGTGTGAAAAAGCTGTGCCACAAGAAGATCTAAAGTCATAAAAACTATAACAAAAGTCTTAAGTAAGCTATCACACTAAATATTCTTTAAGAACAGCAGTGTGGAGGCAAGCTCATTCATTATATCAGACACGTGGGGCTGGTAATGCTGGTTTCCTTTTGCACAAAGTCACATTGGACCAGAATGTGAAAAAGAATTGAAACACAACCTCCCTCTGAACAGCTTTACCTTCTGCAACCTCCTCTTGTGCCATCTGTTGCAAGAGGAATTCCTCAGGTTTTCTCTCACATTAAGCAATCCCCATAGATTTCCCTCATCACTCCTATCCAATTTCATTGATATTAATTAGTTTATTACAACACTCATTCATCCACTACTAGTAGAAGAATACAGGAAAAAATAATACCTCTTAAATACATTTTTAGAACTGGTAAACAGTTCTTTTCGTGAACTTTCTTTTACTTAAAGCATCAAGCCTAACTGAAATGTTGACAAAAAAGATTGGTACTAGAGAAATAAAAAAGATGCCAAATTTTACAGTTAAATATACCTAAATTCTACTTTTTACAATTAAATTAAAAACAAAAATTAAAAAATTAATCTCTCGTATGCTTCTGTCTTGATATGTTTTAATTGGAATGAATTCCAGTTAAGTATTTGATGCTTTCATTTTTCTCCCATAATTCTAGCACCTAATGTATACGTAGGGTTCCTTTAGATACACAAGTCAAATTATAGGACCTCAGTTTTTCATAGCCTTGATGTGCATGTGCAGATTTAAAAACCTAAGACAGTTTTCCTTGGAAAACTTCTCTGCATCTCCAGAAAGGGCACTCACTCTGTTCCAGGCAAGGTGAAGTTAAGAGTGATGAGAGTAAGAAGGAAAGTCATTCCATCAAGATGCTAAAACAAAGAAAGAACCAAATGCAGAGTTGTGACCAGCTCAGAGTTCTTTCTGTGGGCTTTTCTCACAGCACATCATGTCCTTCATAGGAAGTTACAGCACCCAGTCCAGTATTAACAATGTAATGAAGATTAATAGGCTTCGTATCTGTTGAAACTTTCTCATAAATCTTAAATTCACACATCCAAATATATCAAATACTTACAAATCTAACTAAAACTCAGTAGATTTAACATAGAAATCCCTGTATTGTGGTTTGTATAAAAGCTAGAGCTTCTTTTTCTTTTAAAGTTTAGCAAATTTTGTTACAGACCTTTTCTGTGGCAGTATTACATTAAACCTTCAGAATATATTGGAGGTATTACACATTGGATGTGGTAAAAGCATCTTTTTCCCCCTTCACTGTACTACAAGATGTATAAGATTACACAAAAGAATTTACATATGTGTAACACAAATATTTTAATATTTATATTAACTCATTTAGATTGTTGAGTTCTATGAACGACTGAAACAATGAGAAAAACACAGGGGAATCCATGCTTAGAAGTTACTGGTCATAAAGATTCCTGTAAATCACAATTAGTGACAGAGAGAGCATGCACTTTTTATTTCTTAGTATGAAAATTCCTTCCAAGTACAGCTGTGAGGTTTGTTTATGCAGTTTGTTCCAAGTTTAGTTTCTGCCTTTAAGGGCAGGAACGCTTACAATTTTCTTGATGGTCAGGTATAGCAAATAAGATACAAAAGGTGCTTTAGTATTTATTTTGTGACAAGAGCTTCACCGTGCCATACCCAGAACCACTGTTGGCTCACTGTAAATTACTTCCATGTAGTGATGAATTCCTGGTAGCTAAATGCAAAGGGCTGTAAAAAAAAACAGCAGTAAAAAAACCAACCAAACGAACAAGCAGACAAGTCCAAACCCAAAAGTCCTAAATTTTGATCAGTCACCTTAAGAAAATGAAAAACAGATGCATAGATGGGTTTTTATCACAACCTGTAAAACTTTAAAACTTACTCTACTTCTATATCCAGACTAAAATATCTGTCAGCCATTTTACAGGTCTCTTATAAAATGGGAGTCAGACTTTTTTCGGCACTAAAAAATTGCCATAATTTACAATTAATTACAAATCTGCTTATTAAGTTCATACTTTTTAAGTGCCTGCCCTTAATCCTTTTATCCTAAAAGGCAGCCTTTCAGAGTTCTTGTGAAGAAATGATAAAATTAACCAGCCTGAGCCCAGAGAGAAATTTCTTTCTTATTTGAAATAAAGAAATAGGTGATCTAGGCAGCCTGGAGACACAGCTCCATCCATAGTTCCCTGCATAGGAAGGGGCTGCCCAGCAGTTGACCAGAGGGGCAGGATCCCCCCTACCCATGAGAAGAGCCTTTGCTCCAGCTGCTCCCAGCCCTCATTCCTTCACCCCTTTTTCTCATTGCAAGACACAATATGTTTGCCCTCCGACTATTGAAACAGATGGGTTTATTCTTGGTTTTAATTTTTTTCAGACCAAAATTAGTTTATTTTGTTCAACACCAGGAGGAAGGAAAGACTCTGAAGTAAATAATGTACTGTGCACATCATGCCACCTAGATGAGTACATTACTTTTCATTTTGATTTGTGATTACATTTGTGGGTAACTATTATTTACCACACTGAAATGGGTTATTTGCAGTGTTGCTGGAACATACCTCATGAACACAACAGTAATTACTTGCCTTCATTAAACAATTACAACTAGTATTACCATCACTCCCGTTACCCATCTCTCTAATGCAGTAAATTAGAGCCTGGCTTCTTTGCTTGCTTCCTAAAACCTAGCTTTTTGCTGCACAAAGGTGATATAAAATCCAGTTTTAAGCCTTACATTCCAATCAACTCTTTTTCACTTCATCATTAACAGAGATTGCCAATAGGTGTTGGTATCTAATGTAGAGAACCAGGACACAAAATAATAGCCCAAAAAGAACTCCTTTCATAATTTAAAAAAAAAAAAAAATTAATACCTTCCAACCATTTTTTTTTCCACACTACCTCCAGAAATTATTATTTTTGTAAATCACTACTAGTCTGTTTTTAATAGCTTTTTATACTTCATGGTGAGACAGATATTGAGAGAAGTATTAAGGAACTTTCTGTGCTTTTTCATAATTTTGTATTCAGTCTGTTTTAGTAGCCTGAGTTCCTGTGTCTTCAAAGTAAAACATTGTCTAGTATACAGATCTGCCAAATAGTGAAAAAAAAATATTTATGTCTTCCTAATATATCTCATTTACCAAAAAAACTACACACAAAACAAAAACTTATGTTAGTAAATACTTTTTATCCTTTTCTGAAGGGCAATAAATTGAGCTCTTCCCTAAAATAAAAGAGCAAAATTTTAATTCAGACAACATCATCCTCTCAAATGTTTTACCATCCAGCAGGACTAGGTACCATGAGCATGTCTTAGCTTATTTTGCTTGTTGAGACAAGAGGAAAGGTTTAGATTTTAAGATACCTCTGGACAAAAGGCTGAAAAACCTAGCCAGGAAACCATAGCTTCCATAATAGGCTCCCTGGGCTTCTCATTCTTGTCTGCATTTAATTTAGTGTTCTTCAGAAGAGAGGTATGAAACTTAAAAAGACTGGCAGTGACAGAGGACATATATATTTCCAATGAACTCTTCATCTTTCAAAATCTGAATTTCCTATGATAGCTGCATGTCCACTGACAAGATAAGAGGGGGCTCACAGCTCTTATCTTGCCTGTGTTTTGGGAGTCTTTACTTCATATGGAAACATGTTGCAACTTCATACAGAATCATGTTGCAATGAAAGTTTCCATGGCTTTGTGCAAAGTGCTCAACTCAAAACAGACAAGCCCAAGACAGATGTACGAATACATTCTATGAGACATTGCTATTCGTGGCCGAGAGTGATTCCTGGAAACCACAAGTTCTCATGCTACAAGTAGAGTAGACAGCAAATTTAAGCTCTATCTGCAATGATCTGGTGGCAAGACTCCAGAGTTGTACTGTGCATATAGCAGAGAAGTTTGAGAAGCTCTTCAAATTTTTTATGGCTGCCCATCACCCCAGGAGGCTGGTGAGACAGAGTCTGCTCTCTCCTAGCAAAACACTCCAATTTGTTTTCCACAGTAGGGCTGGGAAAAAAAAAGTAGTGGAAGAATTTGATGGTCTACAATCCATGTAATTTCATCTGTGTAGAGGGAGTTGTAAATAGTCCAGTTTTGTTGGGCTTCTTCTTGTCTGGTGCCACTGAATGGTTCTGAAGAGCTTAAGCAGTCACCAGTATCTATCTCTCTGCTGTAGTGATTTTGTTCTCCCAAATAGCTTTTTTTTTGTTTTGCCTCTCAAGACACATTTTTAAAAAGCACAATTTTGTAATCAGACAGGACTGATGAATATGTCTGTGCCATTAACTAAATTTAGATGCATTCTGCTCAAGTGTTATGATCTCATTGATTTAATTTTTGTCCTCTGATTTTTCTCCCTCCCATTTTAAATAAAAAATATCAATGTTTGCTTGTTTATTTAGTGTAACACGTTTTTCTTTTTTTCCATTACATGTTTATAATGATAAAACCTGAGTTAACTCTAGATGCATTATGTTGATTCAGCAGACAACAAAAATCTTGTCTGGAAGGTTGGTTGTGAGTTTGTTGGGGTTGTTCCTGTTAAAGAAGTACTTGTTAGTTCTTTCTAGCTTTCACTCTTTGATCCTTGAGAAATGTTTTCAGGAGTATAATATTATTAAAATTGTTGATTTCTAATTGACTGTTTGTAACAGAAGAGAAGACAGTTAGATTACCTGGAATCTGACATTAAAAAAAAGAATTTATGTTTTACTTCACGTTGATTGTGCTGGAAAAACAGCATCAGCTTTATTGTTGGCATTAATCCATTAATAACACTGAGCTCATTATATGAAACTCTTTATTTTGCTATATTAGTGGGGCTCTCTTTCATTTTATAGCTGGCTTAAGTCCTGCTGAGATTCAGCAGTTATGGAAAGAAGTGACTGGAGTTCACAGTATGGAAGACAATGGCATTAAACATGGAGGGCTAGACCTCACTACTAACAATTCCTCCTCTACTACCTCCTCCACCACTTCCAAAGCATCACCACCAATAACTCATCATTCCATAGTGAATGGACAGTCTTCAGTTCTAAATGCAAGGCGAGACAGGTAATTCTGATGGGATTTCAACTGTACTTATCATTTGACCTAAAGCTGTTGTTTAACATTTTGTCACACTATTTTCAATCACAAAATAACACTTAATACTGGTTAATGAAGAGACCATGGAGACCTGATTTTTCATAACTGTTTATTAGTAGAGCACTGTTTTCAACAATGTCTAATTTTACAGATGCGATGACAGTTACATACCTGTGATTTTATAACACATGAACTTAGGGTAATTTTGGTTAAAAATTAAAACTCCCAGGATCAGAGTGTGCTGATTTAGAGATGTGGGCAGTTTTGTTGGCACACAGTTACATTCATATTTGAGTTAACACAACTGACAGTCAGGCCCTTACTGCTGGTTTCATAGAAAATGTACATATATCTTGCTTGTCAAGACAGTAATTCAGTGCAACGATTCCATGTAAAAAGTGCTTTAAAAATTAGTACATTAAACCAGTTCTTGGATTGTTTGTCTCTTGCAAAGAAAACTATTCAATTTTCCTTTTATTTGCATGACAGTAACACAGCTGACACATTTCATACAGATTTTCTGTGGTGTTAGTATGATAAAGTGGAATTTAACCATATGGATAAAGTTAAAATAGTTTTTCAAACATATTGACAGATATTCTTTACTGTTAATACAGTAATGTATTAAATGCATACAAGAATATGTATTATCTGTACCACATATTAGTAAATACTTTGGTACAGTCAGATGTATATGATCTCAATATAAGATGAAATTTAATCTATGTCCACATAACCTAAACTGTACATAATTTTATTTTTCCATAGATTTATTTTAATATTTATAATAGGAGACTATAATTAATTAAAGTGCCCATTAATTTGTATAATTTAAAACCTGGTTCGTGTCTGAATACCTTTATGGTAGTAGTTCTATTTACTATTACTTTTGTGATTAAATCTCAGAGAATGTTTTTTTGCTCCAGGATGTGTAGCAGAACACTCACCTCCATTGGACAGTGCCCTGAACGTCTTTTATAACAGTGCATGGGTGAAACTGTTGCAGAGGTTCCAGAAAAAGACATGGAATACAGATGTCTTTTTTATGAAGCCAAGTAGCTAATGGAAGCAGTGCTGGCGAACAAAAATATTTAGTCATGGAAGCAACTTTATTTTTATACACATTTAAGTGGAAAATCCAAATATTTTGTAGCGACATTTACAGTATTCATTAATTCTGACTCTATTTTCAATATATCTTCTCAGAATTGATCACTTCAGAGTATATTTTTTATTTATAGGTAAATGTTACTCCAAGGTCATATGGCAGAATTAGCATATGGTATTATACAGTCATCTTATTTTTTCATCCTTTATTAACAGTCATCTTTGGCTCTATTTCTTCTCTAATTGGAACATCATCTAGCCTTGGCAGTTGAACTATTCAATAGAACGATTAAATTTTTCTGACTGCTCTGAGCTAAATTGACCTGTTTTGACCTGTTTGTCACTGATCGTAACCTGACAGGCACTAGCAGCCTCCAACGATTATGGCTTTTGAGATGATTCTGATGCCTTATTTTTTTGCTACAGCTCGTCACATGAGGAGACTGGGGCCTCCCATACTCTCTATGGTCATGGAGTTTGCAAATGGCCTGGCTGTGAAAGCGTGTGTGAAGATTTTGGACAATTTTTGAAGTAGGTGGATTTTTATTCATTGGTGCAGGATTGCTTAAGGCAAAGGAAGGAGAAAGATAGCAAACAAAATTTTACTGTAAATCGTGTCAGAGATTTTTTTGTGTGTGTACTCCAAGCAACTGGATGATCAAGGCTATCTGCCGAGGGTCAAATTGTTATCCTTTCTTTCATGTTGAACACTTTTGCAGGCCTTTCAATAGCATAGTGTTTAATCCTCTTATTATCCTTCACTGAAATGGAGCCTCAGAAAATGTGAAGAGATGCTTTAGATTGTATATTGGGTAGTAAGAGTATGAAAAAGCACATTTCAAATTCTGACAATTTGTCTATAGTGGGAATTAATGTCTATAGTATAATTTAAAAAGCACAAAGAACTGAGTGTCACCATTTATCTCCTACTTTTTAATTTATTTGTGCTTTTATTCCTGCATGTGCACAAGATACAAAGAAAAAAAATCACTGAACAGGTAGTTTTGCACCTTTCAGGACTGAACAGTGAAGTCAAAAGTTTTCACTTTCAGAGTCTTGTTTTGCCAGCTAGTTTCTGACTCACAGCATGTAGAAAAAAAGTGGCACAGCAGCTTCAAGCAACAATAGTTTTTGGAAATTTTTTCCCCTTTTTTTTTAGTAGTTAGTAGTATTTCTCTATTCATTTGAATTTTCAGCACCAGCACTGATATTCTACCTATGTCCATTGTGGATTGGTCTTTGTCAGAAGAGCTGTACTCATTTTGGCATGCAATAGGTCTTAATGGAAAGCTACAGATAGGCTTATATAGATGAGTAACTTCAGGGGCTGAGACTCTTATGTTGTCATGGTGCAGCTAACAGGGTGAATGAACTGTTTCATGCTTCATCAACAATTAAGTTAATTAGCTCATTTGAAATTGCACTGCTTTGTTGCCAGGATGTTGGCAGAAACATCAAAAAGATGTGTTTACAAATGGTAGACTACAGGGTATATTACAGAAGTACCTTAACAGCAGACCGTAAGTATGTAGTACCGCAGTAACTTTGATAATAACATTATAGCAATACTATTCATAAAATATTTGCCATACTTTTTCCATCTTCCAAGGTGCCTTTCAGTTTTTAATGATGTAAATTATACTGACTTAAAAGTCTTGGGTAGGCATCACCAGTGATAATTTTTTGTTTATAAATGCATTAAGTGGAATGTCAAAATGGCTTATTATTGGGGAAAACTCTATAGGATTTAAAAGATCCTGATTTACATAAGTTTGTATTAAAAAGAAAATTAAATCTCCCAAATTCAACATACTGTTCCAAGTATTATTAATACTAAGAATTTAATTTCATTTTACTCAAGCATTCTCCTTTTCAGGAAAAACTGCATTTTCTAAATACGTCCATCCTTCTAGGCTATAGTGATGCTAATTCTATGGGCAGACTTTAAACATCTATTATGTCAAGTGTCTTGTTATAATCCATGATCACTAAAACCATTTTGATTAAGGCAGTGTAGCACTGGGTTTACGGATACTTTTGCTTTCCTGAAGGAAATAGCCCTAGAAAATGTGAAAGCAACATATAACAATATGGCAAATTCTAGTGTAGAGTCAGTCAGGGTTTACAGCGGTGTCATGGCTTTTGTCTTGTGCACCAGCAAACAAATGTTTGACAGTATTTTAGTATTTCTTTGTTTAATTCAAATGTGTCATCTATGCCCTTAAAACAAATAAGAAGTTGTGGTGCTGAATAGATGAGGCTGTTTATGAAACAGAAGTATTCCCTCATTTTACACTAGTGCTAAGATGGAAATCAATACATAACCTTGCATTGGATTCTTTAGTACCTTTTCATGTTCACACTAATGCAAAATCCCCATTACAATTAAGAAACATTTTCTTTCAATTAAATATCAACTTTTAGTCCAAAGATTGACCATTTTTCCAACCCATTAACTTTATAGGGGATGACAGGACTGATGGCTGTAGTTTTCGAGGCTTTGCTCTTAGTCTCAGCTTTGTTATGATGTTTTAGGTTCTTTGACTTGAAACAATATGATACCTGTGTTAAGAGAGTTAATGCAAGTATATTGTACCAAAATGAAATATTAATAAGGAACACTACCCCAGTCTAGTAGTGAGTATTTCTATAGTATGCTTATGACAACTTTGAAGAGTGCCCAGTTTATGAACTCCAACTTCTTGTGCTCAGAAAATGGTTTACCCAGCAGCTTGATATAAAGAGAAAAAATACTGTGCAGAGCATCTGAAAAGGAGGATTAAGACAGAAAACACTGGCTTTGCTTCACTTTCCTAATAATGGAAAGGATTTAGGGTGAAGTGACAAATAACTTGCAATAAATTACTTAAAGCCACAAAAGCTATTTTCACCTTCGTTTTTGTTTATCCAATATGAATTGTATTTATTTTTAAGATAATTTGACACTTAAATTATCTAGAAATCTTTTTAGATATTCTGAACAGGTAAAGAGTCTATACTTCATGTGCTGTGGCCTGGATTCATATTTGGAAATATAAGCATTGGTTTCACAAAAGCATAGCCAGTCTACTCCAATCTTCTGTACATATAAAAAAGCCTAATTCTCTATCTTTCCTTTTATATACTTCCCATACTTTATATTTTATGAAGCAATTTTTTATCTTAAAAAATGGTGTTAGATTACAGTTGCTCGTGCATGCAAGATCAGTTTTGACTGTTCAGTAAAAACAAAAGCATTTGGCTTAAGAAAAACTTAAAAATATAAAGACAGATCAGAAAAAGTTGTGACACAACTAGAAAGAAGATTACAAGATTTAAACAATCTGCCAGGCACCAAAACAATTAAAAGACTGCCAAAAATGGTTATGAAAATGCAGAAATTTATTGTGAAACGGGTGTTGACAGAAGCTAATAAACATTTTGCTGGCATCTAAGTGAGGAACCCAATAGGTAACTAAAAGCATTTAATAGTAGTTCTTCGTGAGGTTTTTTTCCAATTTGGGAGTGCAATAACATACGACAAAACTTCAGTGTATTTTGTCTGCAAAATTAATTATCATTCCATTGGTCCCAAGTCAGTTTGAGTAGGAAGGATTTTACTTCTAGAGTTTAAACCGAAAGGTTTACAATAAAACATTCCAGACAGCAGACAAGTGTTCTTTAACCTGCATGCAGCAGATGCCAGCAAACATAACACAAACTACAGTACAAAGATGGGTAATGTTTTCATCTATACAGACAAGGAGGGGGAAAAATCATGCTAGAGAAGACAGGCCAGCTTCCCAACAGATTGTGTTTATTTCTGAGGCAAGAGAGCACATTTAAAAGTCTACAAAGTATAGTGACTAATCATGATAGTCAGAATGACAAAAGTAAAACTATAAAAGTATATAAATTATTAAAATATAATTATTGCTGTATAAAACTTTATGTGGTTTGTTTGAGGGGGGGGGTGTTGTAGTTTGTTTTGTG
>NC_044244.1:25558594-25563594 GCF_003957555.1 Calypte anna | reverse complement strand
TGGCAACGATGTTCAATCTGTAAAGTGTTCTTTTCAAATATTTTAAATTTTTTTCAGGTGAATTTTATACTATAAAACAATTGTGGTTTAGGAACATATGCTCTCCTTTAAAAAATGTGTGGCTGAATTTTAGTGCTCATTAAAAGGAGGCTTTTAACAGCTCTGACTGGAACTGAGCATAGTGCAGACAGGTTCTGTGTATATTCCTCCATGTAAGTCTGCCAGCGCACCTCATCCTGACCTGTAGCACTTTGCTATTTTAGTCCTAGACTGCTTTTGAGAGAGACTGACAAGAGAGCCAAGTTATATAGAGAGTAATTGATAGGGGTAAATGTTCATTTAAATTTTTGTTGCAAATATTGCTCTTTTTCCTGCTAGTGGTATATTAATTTTGATATGCAAAGTCCAGATTTCTTTTTCAAAAAAACAAAAAACCCACAAAAAATCAAAAAAAGCCCCACTTCAGTGTTTATTCCAGAGTATTACTAGACTATATCATCCCCTATTTACCTGTTTTAGAACATGCTGAGCTGTTTATATTGTTGTTAGCATAATACAATAATTCCAGTCTGCTTTAAAATGCTATGTGTAGTTCATAATTGGCCTCCTGACTTCCTAATATGTTGCAAATATAATCAGGAGAAACTCCTGTTTCTTTCAACAACTGAACAAACAGCAAAATAATGAAATCAACTGCAGGTGTATAGCAAGTCTACTTTTCTATTGGTTTCAAACCAATAACTCAGCTGTTCAGGAACAATTTCCAGTCCTCTAAGACATCTTATCCCCTTTAAAAGTACCTGGCTTTCTCATTTATAAATCAAGTTAACATGAGATTAGTAAAGAATTCAGATAAGTTAAAAGGAATACGCCAATGAAGAATGAAAATTGATGAGCAGAACTTGAATGTAACTTAAAAGGTGTAACAAGAAACAACAAAAAAACCCCAACCCAACTCTCCTTTGGAATGATTCCCAGCCTTCTGGAGAAGGAATGTATGCCTCTTTTGGCAGATGCAACATATTGGACCCTAGAACTGCAGCAATTCTGTACACAAAGCAGTTATTTTAGAGGTTTTAAAAAATGCATAAGACCTAGTTTTTCTTTCACTACGTTGCCTGTATGTGTATGGTAAATAAAGCAAACCTACTTCACAGGCAAAAAAAAAAAAAAAAAAAAAAAAAAAAAAAGATCAGAAAAAATAATTCTTAAAACAATTTTATACTCCTAATGTTTTCATAAAACAGCTTTTCTCGAAAACACACAGCACAAGTAACTGCGTGACGTGAAAGCGCGGCATAAGAGATGTGCATAGCTTGTGAGTTTTTGAAGATTACTGCATTAACTTCCAAGTAGCATGCAACAGTCTCCCAAGTTACCGTGTAATCACACTGAAATTACATTATACTGGACTTTCTTCTCCAACACTGCATATTGCTGTTACATTTAAAGTTCCTCAGGGCAAGGACTGTGTCTGTATCTCTTTTGCAAGGTGTTATGCAAACATATGGTGTTGTAATAACTAATAAATAATCATGAGGAAGCAGTAACCTCAAACTTGGGCCAGGAGATCTTTTGTACCTATGCCATTGCTTCCTGTCATGTATTATACATGTATACCCATATATGCTTACATAGGTGAGCATACACGCATGTAGAAACAAAATAGTGCATAATGGTGAACAGTGGTTATAAAGCAGAGATAATATCAATCCCAAGTCCTTTTTCTGGCAATTTTGTACCCAATTAACTGAAAACATTAAACCATTCTATTAACAGATCACACAGTGTCATGCCTGTGTAGTTGAGGGCGTAAAATTCTTTTGAACCAGAAGTTCAGAAAACAAGTGAATGGTACATTCTGAGCAATTAATATTTTTTAAATGATTGTGCATTTTTGTGTCAAAGAAGGCAGTTCCTTTAAAAATAAACAAATTGTACGTTTTATAACAGCAAATGTACTTTGCTCACCTGCAAACCCTACCATTTGGTCAAAAAACTGTGAAGTCATGATTTAAAGACAATTTTTAGTAAAAGTGAGATGCAGTCTCCTCTATTTTTCCACTGTTTCTGACGACCATGTTTCTCCGATAGATTACCAATCAAATATCGACATAGTTCTCTGATTATTTTTGCTAAAAAAGAAAAAGAAGAAAATATATCTCCTCTGTTGTATAGATAACTTAGTTCCTGTAAACGTGAGACCATCTGTGACTGTAGTCCCTGCAATCTTACTTCTTGTGCCTACTGTGAAAATTGCCTGTAAGGCTCCAAAGTTCTTTGACCCTGGAGCAGAAAGACAATAAACTGAATAGACTGTACTTCAAAAACCAGTGTTAAATGAGCTTTGTAAAGTTGTACTTGATGAAAACATACCGGGGACATCCATTCAGGTCTGGGCTGTACTTCAGTCCTGGACAGTCACTTGCTGAGTGTGTGGTTTTGTTTTGCTAAACCGGCATTTGTAGCCTGAATCCCTCCCAGGAGGCTTGCTGCATGTGTGAGGCTGTTCCCTGCCCTGCCTTTATCTTGCACTCTCTTCTCAGACCAGGGAGCCTGATCACTGCCATCATCTTCAGGGGTTAGTTCTGGAAACTGCATTGAAAAATCAGGTTGTTTCCCCTTCAGCTCTGTTTTGTTATGTCTTCTGAAAAATCATTTGTAATGTGATTCTCTGTTTATCTGCACCAGCATCTGAAAGTGGAAATCGGTTCAGTCACTCTACCAAATATTGATAACTAGTTACATATTGGCCTTTAGATGGCATATGTGACCTGGGAGATAGGAACAGAGTATCTGGCAGTCATCACTGAGAGTGCTGGCAGAACTAAATGAAATTTTGTTGTCTTATTTTAAATTGCTATGTCCAAGGTGTGCTCTGACTGGATCTTTCTGCATGATTTCCACTGAGACTGATGGAAGCCATATGCAAAAGAGAGAAAAATGGACTCATAAAGAATTTTTCCTCATCTTAATACTATCTTATTAGTGTTCTCTTTCTTCTCTAGGCACCTTAACAATGAACATGCATTGGATGACAGAAGCACTGCTCAGTGTCGGGTGCAAATGCAAGTGGTTCAGCAGTTAGAAATACAGGTTGGTTACATGGATGTATTATCCTATTACTGATTTACTATTAACCTGAACTAAATTGAAAACATTTGCCTTTAGTGACTCTAGCTTAAAGCTGTATGTTTCTTGCATGAAATTTGCTGATATTCATGAACAAGTGGGGTTTTTTTACTTAAATTTTTTCACATTATAAACTATGCAATAATTATCTAACATCAGCATTGTCTACAGTATTTTGCTTGAACTAAGACCCTAATGCCATTCATCATGAATGAAAAATGCAGTCCCTTGAGCAGAGTCTGGATCTGAGTCGTTTTCTGGTCTGAACTGCTAGGTCAGGACCCCTCTTTCTTCTTCCCCTTCTGACCTGATGGTTGCCTATGCTCTTCTGCAGGACAAAAGAGCCGCAGAGTGTATCTCCACTAAAATGACTCCTGCCTGATGGTGGGTGTTTTCCTGCAGGTGGTGTAATATCAGATGCATTTAGGGAAGTCCTCAGGAACCCCTATGTCTGGGACTACAGCACTTGGGAGTCCTGTTCAAGCTGTTACCATTAGAGGTCATAGTGGAGATGTGAACAGTCCCTCCAGTTTATGGAAGAAGTGATGAGTACCCCTGGGATCTCCCAGTATTGAGAGTACACTTACTCTCAGTTGCTGAGGCTGGGCACAAATCTTGACGCCCCAAGATGACCATGTGGGACTCTCACACTATGCAGTCCCCTCTCACTTGTATGGAAGCTGTAGGAGAGCATTTCTCAGTGGTCCCATCCCCTCCTGGGAATGTTCAGGGGAGCCTGAAGGATGCAGGGAGGGACTGAGACATTTTTTTCCCATTTCTTGCCATATGTAGAGAAAGAAGGATAAACACCTTTTTGTTTGCTTTCCTTTTAGCATACTGTCTAGCTGTTGTCATGCATGTAAGAGTATTTCTTCTTTCAGCCAAGGCAAACTGTTTGGCTGTTTTTATATTTCAATGCTGGAAACCCTAGCAATTAAAGGAGTATACAATAATGTCATTTGTTGTCATTTCCCTTAAAATGAATGCTTTATAAAACCAGCTGCAGTTTCTTTTATAAGATTTACAGGCTGGTTTCAGCTTAATTTGTTTGTTAGGAATTAATGTCATGGCAAATAGCATGTCTCTAGTGTCACACACATAATATGAAGCCTAAGAAGAAACTTTATTCCCACCCACTGCCTCAAGTATTCTATAATTAAAGTTGCATACCCAAAGTATTTGTGGTCATACAGGTAGTTTTCTCTTCTTAAAATTACTTCCATGTTGTTTTCCTAGGTCCTACAGTAGGCCACATTTGTAACACTTGATTTAAACTCCTGCAAGAAAGTATTACAAAATTCTCCAGAAAATGGCAGTTTAACACCAAGTGATTCTTGTTGCAATTTATGCTATAATTGTGTTGTAGATAGGCAAAGCTATATCACGACAATACAAGTTCAAGCATTTCTTCTTGCAACCTAGCTATTGAAAGAAAAAATTATTCTTTTCATGTTGTAAGATACATTTTTCTCTTTTATGTTCTGATGTTCTTATCAACAACTTGCATATTTCAAACACTTCATAGTTTTTCTATTTTTTTCAAATTTGGCAATTTGTTTGAGTCTGAAACTACAAATATTTACCTAGCGTATGATAAGAAAATTGTCTCAGTTTGGAAAAAGTACAGGTTTCAGTGACATGTTGCTTTCTAAAGGCAGTTTAAGAGCTTCTTAAGAACTGTTTACCATTTACAAAGGCTGGGCTGTAATGTAACAGTCCAAGTGAAGATTTAGCTTGCAGTGTGACCAATTATGCCATTTTTGGCTTTGTCTGACTGCTAGTGAAGTAAGGTCCATCAGTTGTAATGAGACCCAGTGCAGTGTCGATGCCGACTCGGTGGCAGAGTTCAGCATTTCACACTGCCTGGG
>NC_044244.1:25528594-25548594 GCF_003957555.1 Calypte anna | reverse complement strand
CTTTTGCTTTGCTGATTAAAGTAAATCACTTTTCTAAAGGGCTGAGCCCCTTTACCCCTGAATTAATTTAATTTTTTCCTTTTAAAACTCTGTTCTTGTTAGCTGAAAAACCAACCTGTTAATCCAATGAACTAGCTAAAATGTCTGCCTGTTTTTTAAACTTTAAAAAAATCATTTATTTTCAGAAGCCCAACGTTAGTGAAAAACATACCCACCAGCTTAGGCTATGGAGCAGCTCTTAATGCAAGCTTGCAGGTAAAAAATACTAGATTATTCTTTCTTTGCCCACAGTAATTGTGTTCATATGTGTGACACACTTAATTTCCTGTTATACTTTGGTATAGAGTTGCCTGTACTTATGTTTATGTGGACCTGATGGTCATTCTAAATAGTTGGGTTTATCATCCATGTAAGTTGTATCACCTAGCACTACAAGAAGTACTAGTTCTTATTCATTCTACTTTTGATGTGAAGAAGCAAGAAGGACACCCTGTGGCAAAATCTGGAACATTCAGTTTTGCTGCAAATGTTAGATTGATAGAAGCTTTTGCAAATGCATGTGGATATGCATTAATATTTATCCAAGCTGTCATAAATGATTTCACATCATAGTGTTGGGGAGCATGGTGCTCATGGCAAAAACTTTAAAGTTTAATTATAATATATAATTTTTATGCAGAAGAGGCAAATGTCAGGACTTCTTTATTTTGAGTTAAGTTCTGGTCATTTTTTTAAAGTGTAGCAGCTGCCTGCATTGCCTCCATAGCAGGAGCCATACATTGTGTGGAAGGGCAGACGGGTTAAGTGTAATTCAAAGTCAAAAAATGATGTAGAACTAGGAAGTGCTGTGAACATATTTAATAATGGAAAATAATGAAACCCATGTAAGAGAAATAGTAAACCAGAAAGAGGTGCTGTTAAATTCAAACAGTGAAAATAACTGGAAAATGCACAGAATCTTCTCACCACCTCTACAACTGCCCAAAATGAGCTTCTTTCTGTGTGTGTGTGTACATTCACGTGTATGAACATTTAGAAGTCGTTTGAATACATATGGACTAACACTTTTATTTTTACTCTTCATTTTGCTAGGCTGCACTGGCAGAGAGTAGTTTACCATTGCTTAGTAACCCAGGATTGATAAATAACGCATCCAGTGGCTTACTGCAGGCAGTCCATGAAGATCTCAATGGTTCGCTGGATCACATTGACAGTAATGGAAACAGCAGTCCGGGCTGCTCTCCCCAGCCTCACATGTAAGTGCAGTTAGCATCCTTTCAAGAAAAAAATGCCTTATTTTAAGACACGCTATTACTCAAAAATGCTTTGAAACATGGTAAGTGAAGTATCTGGAACTATATATTTGAAACTACATATTTATATTAAAATGGTTAAATAGATGAGTCTTCATTTCATTTGCAGTAAGACTTGTGTAAGCTTTTTTATGTCTTCAACTTGCTTGCAAGCATTGAATATAACAGGTAACTGATCTCTATGGCCGTTTTCACAGCCTGGTTTGTGAGGTAGTCAAAGTGTTCATGTTTGAATTAGTTGTAATTTTAACTATGAGTCTCTAAACCATTTATGAACTGTAGTTGAGATATTGCTCATTTATTTAAACCGTAAAATGCAAAGTTTAACTGTTGCCCACAGTTTACATAGAAGCCAGTAAAGTGTAACTTTTTGCCTGTCGTATAAATCAGTGTAATTACATATTCAAGTTTAATTACTGGTGCGTCTGTATTGGCAAGGTTTATATGTTATATTTTATGCAAGACTACGATTCCTATTAATATTTAGCAGCTAACTATATCATTAATTACTCTAAAATCTTTCCCCTACCATCTTTTTAATGGAGCTGAGAGAGTGGAAGTATTAAAAATTGATGTATTGTGGATTTCAGAAATGTGTCTGAAGCTGTAGAAACGCCTGGCCTTAATCAGTGGTGTCAAACGTGGTGGTTTCTTGTTTACTAAATAGTAAAACATGTATCTTGGAGGTATTGTTTCCCAGGTTATTTATATAATAATTAGCAGTGTGAGATCTAAGTAGACTTAGATTTAAGTTTACTGTAGGATGACTTTTAATGTGTATATACAATTACAGTCCCTTTTTTTCCTGTGTTTAAAGTAGCTGATCTGCTGTGCCTTTTTTTCATTCAGTTTTCTCATCTAACTTTGTGATGTTCATTTTAATTCCTAGAGTGGCATACTTAGCAGTAACAGTAACTGAGACCAAAGTCCCTTTTTACTTATGCTCTGGCATGTGGCAAATCCATTTTGATCTGACCTTTTTTAGCAAAAATCTTCCGCCTAGTTTTTCTTCTTTTGTTTGGTGCATTAACATAACTACGATTACATAGAAATGTTTATTGTCATGCATTTAATTATTTTATTGCATATTTATTCTATTTGCCTTTGAAAATAATACACTGTGAACATTCATGTATTTTATCATGTTCCAAACCATTACTTTTTCAAAATGGAAAAATTTGTCTTTTGGAAGTGTCTTTAGATGTATTAAATAATACAAAAGAAGTAATAAAACTTGAAGTAGAAAGAACATGAATATATGCTCTTGAGAGTAACAACTACTCTAAAACAAGTAAAGTGAGCAATCAGACAAAAGTTTTTATATCCCATGCTTTATGCTATCAACCATGCAGTGGGTAGCTTGAGGCCTTTTACTTTTAGCAGTTCTCCTGAGTATGCTAATGCTCTCTTCCTGTATAAAATGCCAAGACAATAAAACTTTAAAGAGCAAACAAGAGTTTAGATCATGTGTGGTTAAAAACAACTACTTTACAGAAAAGAATGACACTTGCTATTAAAGTTGTTTTGCAAGTGTTTGGCAGATCTGTTTACATATCCTATGTACTGTCTGCCATTCTGCTGGCATAAACTGAGATATCTGTGCATATGATTATGTAGATACAGTGACATTTATAGCTGTGTTTATAGCTAAAATGCAGCACATTGTAGCATTCTTATCTATAAAAAAGGCAGATCACTTGGAGTTTACACCCTAACTCAAGAGTCATCCTTCCTCTCTCATTTCTATGGTGTCGTTTTTCCAAAACTGGTGACTTTAAAACTTAGGACTACATGTTGCACAGTTTTTGATGAACTGAAGCAACAGAATGCCAAATGCACTGAGATGCCACTCGGAGAAAAGAGGTTATGCTCACTCATCCCTTGCACCAAACTTAGTGCAAGATTACTGGGCTTTCTGTGAGAGCAAGAGCTGTCAACCAAACGATACAGGCTATGACTACATACCTGCTCACTTGTGAAATTTTTGCCTTTTCCTTTTGGAGGGAGCCAAGAATATGACAAAGGGAATGAACGCAATCTATGAGGAAAAGGCAAGAAAGGGAGAGGATTGTGCATGAAGCAGAGGACCAGGGAACAGGAGAGGCATCCTCTTTGCCTCCATGAGCACATTGACCAGGGCCCCTCATTTTTGTTAAAGAGCATGACATAAGAAAATGGGAAAAGAATAAAAGACTGCATGACAGAAGTCAAATAAGTAAGGAATATCACCAAGAAGAGATAAAAAAAGAAATTTTAAATTCCACATTACCTACATGAATCCCAGTTACTTGGTTTTGGTTTGGGAAATTTTTTAATTTTTTTTCTGAAAAAAATGTTAGGACACTAGAAAAAGGCTATTTTACTGCTACAGGCATGCATGCACTTGTAGCTTTCTGAGAAGGTTCACCCAGGAAATCTGGGTGCTTCTTCCCTAGAGATGTTTTTTTGTTGTTATGAGGGTTGGGTTTTTTTTGGGGGGAGGGGGAAAGGGTATTGTAATTATTGCTTAGGGGGACTGTGTGTTGTAATTACTGCACTCGCCTATAAAGTAGGAGGCTCTATTAATTTCCAAGTAGATTGAATCTCCATCTCCTGATTCCCAGGAAAATGTGCTAGCTGTAACACCAGGACTGAGGAATTCTTTTGCCTGCCATCTTGAAGCTGGCATGCAGCCAGGAGCGATAGAGCGTGGCATTAGGGAAAGAGGCAAGAAGTTGCGTGCAGTTTAGAGATCAGAGCATTCAATTGGGAAGGGACAGCGTTTGGATTCCAGACAAGCTTCCAGGGAGAGACATTTGTTTGGTATTAGAGAATCAGCAGGAAATGTGAAAAGAGTTCCAGTGACAGTGTCAAAGTCAAGCATTTCAGGCATTTGGTTATTAGAACTATAGTGAGTACAGTTTTAACAGACAGACAAGTCTATGATAGCAGAACTTTCTTGATTTGCAACGTTCAAAATATTTTTGGCATAAATTTATCTTTTTATAAACATAAAGAAAAGCATAGGTGTGCGTACCACAGTCAGTATTTCTGTGCTTTGAGCATGAGAACTTTATCAGAGAAATTGATTTCTGGTATTCTAATACCTTAGCTACTCAGTGTCAGGAAGTGGGGAAATTATTGCAGTTTTTGTATTTGAACCTGGCACTTCACATCTGGTTTTCAGAAAAGTGTAGTAAGAGCAGTTAGAGTAATTAACACGTTCATCTGTGGGCAAGTATCTAACATAGGTGGATGAATCAGCTTTCTGAGAAGAGTGTTCTCTGTGTTCATTGACTAGAGGAAGATGGTAGGTATATGACTTGAAGAAAACGTATAACATCCAAATGCTTGTTGAGTGCAGTGTGTCCCAGACACTGTATTTAGACCAGTGGCACTTTTAAAACTTTACAGTTTTTTACTTTTCATAATGATAGATGATCTGAGCCATTCTTACACTTCTGGAACACTTAAAAATACTGCAGTAATTCTTAGGTGACCAGCATAACCATAGCCTGGTAATTGGGATATCTTCCGTCTTAATTATTACATAAAGCATCTCATATATTGTGCCGCTTGCCTCCCAATTTCCATTCTCAGTCTGTTGAAAGATGATAATTCCACAGTCTATTTTACAGCACATCACTAGTAGGATCTCAGATCCTACGATTACTTCCTGTATTTTTGCACTATTAAATCCAAATTCTGTCTTCATGTCTGATTCCTGGGATGTTGACATGGACACTAAATGCTCCCATGACATAAATCTTCCCCAAGAAAATGCATTACTTATTGTGGGCATATATGGTCTGTTCAAAATTCCAACATTGTCGAACATCAGTTGACAATTATCAGTGTCAGGCAATTATCTTCCAATTGAAATAAATACTTAAGCCTCTGTTTTTTCTTCATTTTTGAACATGGACTACTTCTCTGAAATTACTGTGTTTTTTAGCACATAAGCAGCAGGTTTCAAAGTAACAAACATGACAGAAGCTATTTTAAATCAAAAGGTTTATTATTTATATAGAATTAGATGATGCTGATTTTTCATAACAGTTGTATATGGATTTAATTAGAAGCTCCTCAGTGCACACCTTTGGGGTATAAATACAGACTTCTGAAGTAAAAAAAAAATCACAAGCATTGGAAGAAGTGCAATTAATAAATTTTCATGGTTGTGCAACCTTTATAAAAAAATTTATCATCCCTGAAGAAACAACATTGGACAAGAAATGCAATGATACTTAAGAACAATAATGTCAGTTCATACATTAGTGATAACACAACTTCTTTTTAACCAATATGTCATAGCCAATATACTGCTGAAGAATTTCAGATGGATTCTTGAAAATACATGAGACAGGAAAACTAATATCACAAAGTTGATTTCATTATGACCCTGATGTTCATTTAAGAATCGAACTTTGTTTGTCCTGAAGGAACTGAAAGTCAGTTCTCACTCTTGAGGATAGAAATTTTGTTCCATTGACATTCTGGTGCTTATTGGTGCTGTTGTACTAGGGTGATCACACTTAGGTGATTATTGAAACTGGCACAGACTGGGATGTTTTGTGACCAGAGCACTTAGTGCATCTCTTGTCAGCGTGTTCATACTGGGACAAACTCATCATGCAAAATGTCTTTTTACATCATTGTAAAAGGTAAAATTTTAATCTGCACAACTGTTCCATAGCAGTTCACTAAAATCAAGAGTGGGTGGAGTTAGTAAAGGATAGAAGGAAAGAAAATATATTTAGTTTTGTCCAAAGTGGCTGTCATCCTGGTGTTCTTCACTCGCATACTGTATGAGGTGTAGGCTGAAGACAATGAAACTGATTTCTCATATTCTCAGTTGATTTATGAAAATAATGTCATTCCTACCACCAAATCCAGAATCCTGGAGATAATGAATTTCATATTAATTTTTTTTAATTGTTGATTGTTTTTTAAAAATGCAGTGAAAACAAAAAATCTATTTTTTAAAGTCACATCTTTTTAAAAAGTGGATTTGTATATCCTCATCTGTTATATGACTCTGTTCAGCTATTGTAGTGATGTACTCTCTTTGTGCAATGGAAACTGTTTGAAGCCAAATGTCAAGATGCACATATATCCCATGATCTTTAAAACTGTTTCTAGAAAATATTTTGTTAGGTTGTTGAGAGAAAGAATGACTTTTGTCATGAACAAGTAAGAGTCCATCTGAGATGACTTTAAAAAATGAGCTTATCCAGTGTAGTCCTTCGTCTTCAATTCTGTCTGTGAAAAGGTGAGTTCCATCCATCTGTGGTTGCAGTCACCTTTTCCTTTGTATTCTGCTGCTGTTTCCAACCCTACTCCTTTACCTTTCCCACTCATGCCCTGACTGGATCATTTGTCTCAGCAGTTCTATCTACATAATCATCAAACTTGTTATTTTTTTCAAACTTTTTATCTTTAAATTTTATTCCCAGAGGCAAATATGATTATTCTGCTTTAAGATCATTTACTTTTGAGGTGCTTTAGTTTGAAAGCATTCCATTGTCAGGTTGTTCCCACATCTGATTATTCCAGTCCCCCACTGTTAAGCTTTCACATCACTTACAGTAGGTTACCTATCATTCCAGTTTTAATCCCTTTCATTCCCTTGTTTCTTTAACTTCATAATGTTCTAGTCCCCTGTCTTTCCTTCTTTCCTTTTTTTTTTTTTTTTATTTTTTTATTATCATTGCATTGTCCTATTTCATGATCTCTTTGCATTTACCTTGGAGGATTGTTCTGTTCTAGGAGACTGCTATGATTCACATCTCTTGTTCATTGTATAAAACCTGACATAGTGTATAAGAAAATAAACTCTTGAAACACATCAATTAACAGGGATGTAACAAGCATTATTAAATAGGTGAGAAGCATGTAATTGAGTAGATGAATGTGGTAGCAATTGCAGTATTTCTGGTTTGACAAAAGTGTTTCACCTAATCACATGATATTTTAATGCCTGTAAAATTTAATTTCACACATTTTTATTCACAAATCTAACTTAAAGCAAAGCAACTTTGTAGCAACAATTGATTTTTATTTTTTTATAAAAAGAGGAACAAGAAACATAGGATCTTAAAGGTTATAGCTTTTGTGTGAGCATCTGGCCATTGAAAGAAGCTCTATTGTGAGAACATGAAGTGAAAAAATTTTGTCTTAGCAAAGCACTGAAAAGCATCTGAAAGAGAGAGGCAGGTCCAACATTTTATGATATTATATTCTTACCATTTATGGGGTTTTTTTGCCTTTGTTAATTGTGTGGATCATGTGACAGTAAACTCTGGAGTTTTGACTGTGTCTCCCTTCTTTTGTAGAGCCACTGACATGTTGGTGGGCACTAAAGGAAAAATAACCAATGATGGTTTGATTAATACTATTTTTTCTATTCCTGTTGACTTAACTCTTCACTTGAATATTTTCCTATATGTCTATGCTCTCCTTGTTTGTTTTGGTGGGGTTTTTTTGCCTTACTTTTCAGTCCATTTGTCCTCTATATTTTGCTTCTGTTAAACAATTTTCTTATCTATCAAGACTGGTGTTCCAGTCCTTTATCATTTCCTCTTTAGCTTCTTAAATGTTACCTGTCTTGCTTTGGATCAGAAGTTGCTATTTCTTCTTTACATTATTCCAATCCTGATTGTTGCACTTCTACAGTACATTCCCAATGCTCTTGACAAAAAGATCACTCCAGAGATACAGTGCCTTCAGCTGAAAAGTGTCAGATCCCCATAGCATGGCTTATAGAAGTTGCTAGGCTCCTGTGGGGTTTCACAGAATCTTTTTTGGAAGCTGTCTTACTGAAAACTTTGTGGTACTGCTGTTATGAATTCTCAGTGTATGGGCGAGATGTTTATGCTTTTCACATTACAGGTCTACATTAGAAAAGGTGACATCTTAAATATTGTTATAGATGTTAAAAAACAACTAAATCTCTCTGCAGTGTGGTTCTGTAACTCTTAAATTTAGTTCATGGGAGATTCCTGTCTTTGTTCAGCACAAAAGCTGAGATGATATTGCCATTTACAGTGTATTTCTACAACTGCATACACAGTTATGAATTGTATCCACTTTTGATGATTGCCTTTGGATTTTTAGTAGCTGTAATATTGCAAGCTAAAACTTTTGAAAGTGGACTCTCTAGATATTTTTTATAAATATGCATATCCAAAATGTGCCTTTATATTTACATACCATGTAAATAGTTAGATAAAATCATACATTATATCCAGTTGGTAATGTTTAAATTATGAACCATAAATCCAAGCAAAGATTCATTGAACAATATAGAACATTATTATGAGTATATGTTATTATTTGACTAGTCTTTAGAATTTGTAGAAAACTCTAGGCAATTTACACTGTTTATTCAGCTGGAATAAAGTGCCCCATGAGGCAGAGGTCTGCGTTAAGCAGAGGCCAAAATGTGCGGTTAAGAGGCAGGCTATGCTAACCTAGGCTCTGTACCATCTCAGATACTTCCTAATCAACTCCACCTGCAAGCAGACTACATTTGTGTTTTCTTGCAGAGCCCATACAGATACAACATATTAGTCAAACATGTTGCCTTTCATATCCAAATCATAAATCTATAGTAGCTCAAAGATATGCAACACAATTAGTATTTGTGTTGTTAACAGTTTCATGAAATGTTCTGAGAACAGAGATACTAAGTTGGAAGTGTCAGATGTAAGAACAGTCATTGGTGTGAACAGGAGGTGGTGATGACTGGATATGCAATCAGTCTTAGGACTGTAGCAGATCATCAGCTGAGTGAATGCTGACAAAGGTATGTGGTTGTGAAGCATCCTTCACAGGAATGTTGTACGTTAAAATCAGCTCTCTTCTCCACCCAATTCTTCTGCTTGGCCTTTTCTGAAGACTGAGGACTAAAAACACTGTTTGTTGAGAAGAGCAAAACTGAATGGGGAAATGATGACAGTCTTCAGAATGCTGTGCGGAGAAGATTGGAATTAATTTATCCTTGTCCACTGGGACTGGGAGAAGAAATAATTGATTAGTATTTCAGCAAGAACAGTTGGGATAGACACCAGAAAAAATAAAAGCTTTTTGACTGTAGGATAATGAAGTGCTGACATGTGTACAGAGAGACTGTGAAACTGCTAATACTGGAGGCTTCTAAGAAAAAATTAAAAGTGGTCACAAGTGGTTTAGGTATAAATGATCCTTCTTGTGGATAGAGGATGGGGATGAAGAGGCTATTTGATCTCTTGAGGTCCCTTACAAGTCTATTTTCTGTGATTCTTATGATAAATCTTCAAAAAGTAAGGTTTTTTTCCCTATGTCATTTCTTACTAGAGGCTAGCTGAGATTGTCCAAGTCCATTTACTTTCTAATCTGAAACTGTCACAGCTTTAAATCTTTAATCACACAGAATCACACAGAATTGCCACAGTTGGAAAAGACCTCTAAGATCACCGTATCCAACTGTCAACATCCCCCTTCCCAATAAAATGTGTCAATATCTGTATCATCCATGAGAGCATATCCCAAAGTGCCTCATCTACACTGTTTTTAAATACTTCAAGGGATGGTGACTCTACCAGCTCCCTAGGCAGTCCACTCCAATGCCTATGCTCTCAATAAAGAATTTCTTCCTCAGATCTAGTCTAAACCTCCCTTGGTGTAACTTCAGGCCATTTCCTCTAGTCCTATCATTGTTCACTTGAGAGAAGAGGCCAGAATCCACCTCCCTACAGCCTTGTTTCAGGTAGTTGTTGAGTGCAATAAGGTCTCCTCTGAGCCTTCTCTTCTCCAAACTAAACATTCCCAGTTCTCTCAGCTTCTTCTCATAGGGCTTGTTCTCCGGACCCTTCACCAATTTAGTTGCCCTTCTCTGAACCTGCTCCAGTCTTTCTTGTAGTGAGGAGCCCAGACCTGGACAGTACTCAAGGTGTGGCTTCACCAGTGCCAAGTACAGGGGCACGACCACTTCCCTGCTCTTTCTGGCCACACTATTCCTTATACAAGTCAGGATGCTGTTGGTCTTCTCGGCCACCTGGGCACAATGCTGGTCTACATTGATCTGGGTATCAACCAGTGCCTCCAGGTCTTTCTCTGCCTGGCATCTTTCCAGCCACTACTCCCCAAGTCTGTAATGTTGCATAGGGTTGTTGTGACCAAAGAGCAGGACCTGGCACTTGGCCTCACTAAACCTCATTTTATTGACTTTGACCCACTGGTCCAGGCTTTCCAGGTCACTTTGCAGATCCTTCCTGCCCTCAAGCAGACCAACACTCCCACCCCATTTGTCATCTACAAACTTAGTAAAGAAGCCCTCAATCCTCTCATCTAGATCATCAATGTAGATATTGAACTGATCCCTGGGGAACATCACTGGTGAGCAGTCGCCAACTGGGTGAAACTCCATTGATTACAACCCTCTACGCCCTGCCATGCAGCCAATTTCTGATGAAACAAAGAGTACACCTGTCTATGCCATGAGCCACCAGCATCTCAAGGAAAATGCTGAGAGACAGTGTCAAAGCCTTTACTAAAGTCCAGGTAGGCAACATTCACAGTCTTCCCCTTGTGCTCTAGGGGTCACATAGTCATAGAATAAGACCAGGTTGGTCAGGTAGGACCTGCCTTTCCTGAACCCTTGCTGGCTGGGCCTGATCTTCTTCCTGTCCTGCACTCGCCTGGTGATTGCATTCATTATGATCTGCTCCATAATTTTTCCAGGCACTGAGGTCAGGTTGACAGGCGTATAGTTTCCTGGGTCCTCCTTCTGGCCCTTCTTGTAGATGAGTATCACTCTGGCAAGCCTCCAGTCATCTGTGACCTCCCCTGTTAACCAAGACTGTCAATAGATTATGGATAGAGTCTTGGTGAGCTCCTCTGCCAGCTCCCCCAATACTTTTGAGTGAATCCCATCTGGCCCCGTGGACTTGTGAGTGTCCAGGTGCCATTGCAGGTCATTAACTGCTTCCTCCTGGATTATGGGGGAGTTGTGCTGCTCTCTGTCCTTAAGATTGAATGAACCTTCCCCTTACAGAAAAAGACAGTGAGCATAAGATTTAACTAATGTGAGAAATGTCAGCTAGGGCCATACACAGTCCTACACGGGTCAGTTTGACCCATTTGTCCCTGCCAAGTGTGACATGGGGTTCTACTTGTTAAATGCTGCCATCAGCTATTCATCAAAATACATATCAAAGGGCTGGTCATTCTCCAGGCTTGTTCTAGTAGGCAAAGCTAGTCATCACTTCAAGTCCTAACTCTTAAAAATTCTAATAATAAAATAAAAGACCAATGCTCCAAGAAGCTTACCATATGGAAAGGATATATTATAACAGCATCCTACTGAAAATTTTGAAATGCACCCAGCAAACATACATATAAATCAACAGTCTCAGGGACGACACTGTTCTAGGAGAAAAAATGCACCATGACAAGATGTAAGTCTAATGCTATTTAATCCCATGCTGCTACATCAGAACAAAATTCTTAGGTGTCACTGTGGAAAAATGTTAATGATTTGCTATAAAATCGTATAAAAAGTGCTGGGCATGTTAGTAAAAGGATATTATTTTCAGTGTTTTTTTCCCACACTATCTCTCTTCAGCTATATATTTTCCAAGGTAGCAGAGTTTTATTCATGTAAAAGCTTTCAACAGAAATAGAAAAATAATTTCATATAGTCTGTATTTATACTAAGATTCATAAAAAGCATTCATAATACAGTCCAAATTCTCCCTCAGCTTCTCCTGGATCATTGAATAGCTTTCAGATTTTGCATAGAAAATATTTGTATGCTTTAACTCAGAGGTAGCACTGAGATACGTCCTTGTTTCTGTGTAACAGGTACAATTTTTAAAACTTCCCAGTCATTAGATACTATAGATGCCAGATCCATAGCCTCTTTTCTTAAACTTTGTTGTTTTCAGGCTTGCTTTCTTTCAGTGGTTCTTCAGCAACCTCCAAAATAATCAGACACTCAAATCTCTAGCACTTTGTCACATTTTCCTTTGAATTTTTACCTTAAAAACTTCTGAGCTCTTTCTCCCTAATCCTTTTCTTTGTTTAGCATGTTAACTTTTGACGTTTGAACTAGATGCGGTTGAGGGTTTGAAAGACTTTAGAGACCTGTGCCCTAAGCTAATTCCTAGTCAAGTTTCTACTTTTTTGTGATTCAGTCACAGAGAAAATATATTTATTTAGACACCAAAGGGAACAAGCTGGTGTCAAGGATGGGAATTCTAGTAAGAGTCACTAGAATCAGAAAATCTGTTTTAATGTCATCTTCTTAATCCAAACCAAAAATTCTGATCCTGTAAAGAGGGCTACTTGTGCATGAGTTATCGACCTAATTTGATATTTAAAGAAAAATTATTCCATGTGTTGTTTTTTCTTGAATGATCCTTTCTTTATCTACAGTTCAGATTTAATCTAATTATTTTTGTAGGAAGTATTATGATCAATCATAGCTTATGATAGATCAGTGCAGATGGGTTACACACTTAATTGTCTTGGTATTTTCTTACCAATTAAAAAAAAATTCAAAAAAACCTGATACCAAAACAACATGAAGACCTAGTCATTTTAATTATCAGTTTCATAGTCTAAGAAAAAAAATTCTGTATGCTTTTCATTACCCATTTTTAACCAAAGTTGGAGGTTTTTTGTTTTATTTTTTTTGTTAAAGGGAAATCAAATTCTCATGTAAGTATCGACAAGGCAGTCAATCTTCTAGAATTTCTCTGTACAGAGGTCATTTGTGCAAAGCTAAAAAGGAAGAGAAGGACAATTGATGGTTTTTATTTTATATTCAACATTTTTTCAATTCAGCTGAAGTTCTTCAAAAACTTGTTTTGCATGTGTTCTCATTCTGATTTGCCACCAGTTTCCATTCTCAAACTTTGTTTAAAATAAAAACTGCAAGTTCTAGTTCTCCCTAATTTAAATTGAAGTAGTTTGTATTTTGATGTGCTTGGTCTAATGACTTTTGCATTGGTGTATTTTGTAGATAAGCAGCATAAAATCATCCCTGAGTTGGGAAGTGCCTATGGTGTAGAAATAAAAAGGAAAGGCTTGCTTCTAATCTCTGTGAATTAATGGCTGGCTGACTGCTGTGGTGTGAGGGTCAATATCTGTTAAAACATTTTCCTGTAGAGTAATGGCAGGTGGCATCTGAATTACTGAATACTTACATATTTTAATCCTATTAAAAATATTTACTAAATTAAAAAAAAAAAAAAAAAAAAAAAAAAAAGATCAACCTGCACCTTATTATCTATGTCACTTCCTGAGGATTTTAAAAACTTTTATTTAGCAGTAGCTCTGTGCCTTTTTATTGTCAGGAAAAATTGGTAGTAGGACAACTTTAGTGATAGAATGGTAATAAATACACCATGTTAAGTTGGGTGATCCTAAAGTATGCATAAGATGAAGGTGAGCTTTTGGAGTTTTCCTGTGTTTTCCTTATTTCTATGTTTCTAGTATATCACTTTTACTTGTATCTTCTAGATACTGCTCCTCATGTTGACTTAAGTGGTAGCTAAATTAAATACAGATTATTCCTATAATTTTTAAAGTTTCCTAGGTCACTTCTGCTGTTCTTCTCTGGATTCTGCTGTATTATTTTTGAGATCAATGCATACCTGCTAAGTGGTAGTCAAGTACATTGAACATACAAGTTGAAGTGAGTGCATACTATAAATACATAAATAAGTTTTATATTGTTGTTACAGCCCTTATTCTAAAGTACTGGATTTTCTTATGCAGTCACCATTGCAGGATTTATATTAACTTGTTTACCAAGTGGTTACCATAGGTAGATGTGAATGGATAGTTTATTTTCTTCATTTCTTAACAGTAAAATGCTGTGCCATAGATTGTCAGGGTTTTTTATTATTTTCGATTAGCTTTACATACGAGTCATCTAAATAAATTGTGTTCTTACTTCTGTTAATACCTTTTTCTGAGGTTTTCATAATTATATTCAAAATAAAAATCAAATGTGAGAATCTAGAGAACTTTCGCTGGTAATCTACTTCCATGTTGTGAAATAGTCTTTTGTTCTTCCTTCATCTAACTGATTTTACTGCTGGTGAATCTTTAAGTCTGATTTTGGTATGATACAATCTCATTCTTGCTTGCTCCTACACCTATTTGATGTGCCAGAGGCAGTTTGTGACCATTGATCATTAATTCCATTTTACACTGCCTTGTCTAGTGATGAACTAAAGATTACAAACTTCAGTAGCTTACTTTATGATTCCAGTGCACTCTTCTCTCAGATTCTTCAGCAGTTCCTGCCACCGAGGCTTTTTGCCTCTGCTTTCCGTTACCAAGTGAGTGCAATTCTCTACTACATCACCGTAGACTTGAAATCTTTAGTGATGGATAAAATAAGTGTATTTTGAAGGTATTTTTTTGTTCTTTGGTGTTTTGTTTGAGAGAAGAAAAAGTTACTATTTCCTTTTTTTTCCATCATCGATCTTGGAGGGCCCAGGGTGGAGCGGTGTAATTTGAAAGTGGCAGGTTGGCAAAGCACATCCAGAAACATCCCCATTGAGGAGCAGTGCATCTATAGGCATCACATCTTGAGTATTCCTGCACCAGTATATTGTACCTCCACTCACTCCTTAGTGAAATGAGGTAGTGCACTTGCAGCAGCCTGACAAGGGTATGTGACAATAGGACCTCCTGAATTTCTTGCTGGAAGCTAGAGATTTGCATATAGGCACTATTTTGTCTAGAAATAATAGCACTTCTTCAGCATTTCAGTATATGTGATAAATACATGGGAGAAGTGATTCCTGATGTTCAAGGAAAAATAATAATGGATTTTGTGACAGTTGCAGCATTACTGAATTTGTATTTAATTACTCGTCTAATACGCTTTCTTCCCTTTCTCAATATTTGGATTAGTATCTCCTTAAATGGCTCTACATATTCACATCAATAAACAGTTCACTTCTACTTAAGAAAAATAATAAACTTTTTTGTAATAGCGTGAAATTGTAAAGAGACAAAGTAATAGAATTAAATATATTGAAACTACTGTAGGATTTGAGGATTTCTCTCTATTTGCCTAGCAAAGCATAAAAATAAAAATTCTAGATTTGAAACTGTGGGTTGGAAGGGAGAGCTTTTCTTTTTAAACTACTACAGGATATCCTACAGACGTAGAGCCATACTGGCAAGATGAGCTACAGATCTTCCTAAAGAAATACTGGTCCAGTTTTTCTAGGAAAAAAAAAAGGGGGGGGAGGGGAGGGGGAGGAGGGAGGGAGGGGGGAAGCCAAACAAACAGGCTAGATACTGCATATTTAATGTAGTTATTACCTTTTTACCAAATAATATTTGGTGAAAAATGTTTTAATTGAGAAGTTTAACAGAAGTCAGAGCTTCACAAATATTAAGTCAGACAGAAATAGTTGTAAATAATGTGTTTCAATAAGTTAAACTAGGAAAATATTTTATATAAAGTTAGATGTTAACACAGAAAAGTCTTTAAAAAGCCAAGATGTTTCAAATAGAAATAAAGATTAAAAATATGTTCCTCAAATAATAAAATATAGAAATGTACAGAAAGAATCAGTTTGGTCACAGTATTCTTTGTGCTTTATTATCTTACCATGTTGACTTGGACACAAAAATTTTCAGGCTTCCACAATTTGAAGAAATTTGTAACTGTGGGTCTTTTTAATATTTTCTTCCAAAATATACATGGAACACTTCACGTAGCTGAATCAAATTACACTTGTAATTCAGGGTGCCTACAGCATGAAAGAATTCAGGGCAGTGTGGGTAATAAGTAAAAATGTGAATAAAAATTGCAGGTGTCTAACGTAAAAAGTTATACTGGAAATTTAGAGTTCTATGAAAGATATTGTATAACACAAATACAGCATGTTCTGGTTTATTCTTTCCATTTACTGTAACCATAATCAATGTAATTGAAGTAGAGTTGATGGAGAAATAGTACACTTTGGAAAATATCTGCAGACTAACCAATTGGTTTAGAAGAAGAAATATTTGTGGGCTGCAGGCTGCCTACAGACTTGTGAGCAAGAATGGGTCAAATTAAATTATTTGGTTTGGGAAAATAGTTAAAGTTGTGAGGGAGCAACCTGATTTTTATTACTTTATCTTTAAAAATATTGGTTACTTTCAGAGGTAAGCAAAATCATCATAGTTTGTCATGCCATATATACTTCAGGAATTGTTCAGTCCCAAAGATTCCTTTGGGATAACTGTTCAGCTGTGTTCCAGAAAATTAGTCATCTCTATATAGTTCTACATGAGGTCATTGGTAAAGCTAGCGAGTCAACAGTATCAAAATTAAATTCTCATAGAAAATAAGTCTGAGACTGACTTAAAGACATGGACTAGTTGATTGCCCTTTCTGCCACTGAACACCAGAGAAAGAAAGTCCTTAGTGTTACTAGGTGCCTCAGTCACTGCAGCAATACAAAATACTTTCAGGTGTAACCCAGCAAAAAACCCTTACCCTTTCATGATTTTAGACTGGTTATTGAAACCTTTTTGTAGCATAAAAATGCACCAAAAGATCTTAAAAAATCCCCAAACAAAACAAAACTACATGACTTGCTGCAGACCATAGGCTTGGTTACAAAGGTCACGGTCAGCATATTGACCTAGGCAGCTCTCAACATCTACCACCTCTTCAATTCAAAGCCAGGAACAGTCTCTTCAGTGCTGGTCATTGCATTGACTTCACCTCTCAATCATGATGTCCTACAGCACTTTCCCCTAAATAATTTTAGCAGAAATTAAAGATTTTGAGTGGATGTGGGCAACAGTGATTAGAGGACCCAAATTGAAACTATGGAATTTATTCCACTGGGGATACCAGCTGAGGGGTTTGCAGCACTTTTCCGTCTGCTTTCAGAATTAAACACCAAACCCTTGCCTTTTAAAATTTTTTTCTGAAATTAACTAATTCCTTTTTTTCCTTCCTTAGAAATGGTTGAAAGAAGTTTAGGGAAACTTAAATTGTTTATTTCTGTTTGGAAGAAGGAAAGTTCTCAGGGTCTTTGTATTATTAACTCAGTGCTGCTGGTTATAAAAGGCATTCTCTGATTTTGTATCTTTTATTCAAAGCTTGTACTGAGAACAATTTCTACTAACCATATCCCAGCTTTGTTTATTGTAATTATTTATATTTTGTTGTCCTGTGTTCTCACTGCTGTTTTGCTGGATTTGCTATCCCTTAACATTAAAGCTGATGTGACACGAAACCTCTCTAGAAAACACGCTATCCATAATTGAGAATATTGTATCAAGTATCTATTCTCCTTGTTGACACCAGCTCAACTCAATTTAATTAAGAAATCATGTACTTGGTTATAGGATCTGGTTGTTTTCTTGTCAGCAACAGCATGCATTCCGATGTTTAAAAGTTGAATGTTACACTTGTTTTGTTGCTGTTGCCTAGATTTTAGCAGGATTTTAGTAGCTATTACAAGTTTTCCCAAGGCAGAATCAGTCTAATCTTGAGCAAAACTCAAAAGACAAGTTCACCTTCCATCACACAAGTTACTGAAAGCTTTGGGAATTTGGCTTCATCTCTAAATATTTGGAAGTTTCTTTATACAGTCCTTCCTAGCATATATTTATCCCTCAGCTGCTTGTTCTGTTATCTCTCTTTTTCCTTTGAAGCCTCAAAGCTCCTCTCCAGTAGCCTTCAAACAGTCTTCATGAGGCCTCTGTGAGTGTCCAGCAACTGTTACCTGTCTCCTGGCACTTGTTCCAGTTAAATTTTATAAATGATTATGTCTTTAAGGATATGGTATACATCAGAGAACATGAGAACATGAAGTTTGCCAGTTGCAGGAGTGAGAGAAAAATTTTCATGTGAAGTTGCAAAGCATGTGGAACAGTGAATGTTGAAAGCAGCCACAGAGACAGAGAAACTTCATGTTGTGCAATCTGTGAGAAAGGAAGAAGTAATGTATTGAGATGAGCAGAGAGATCTGCAAGTATTAGGATCCTTCTGTTAAATTACAAAGGTCTCTCACACAGAGTGTCATTTTGAAAGTGCTGGGGTACAAGGAGAATGTTACTTTTATAACAGTAGATCCACCAGTTGTAAAGAAAGTGATCCATGGTAATTACTATATTCATTTGTTTATATCTTTATCCACAAATTTTGTGAAAGCATTTGGCATTGTCATATTTTACTTTTGTTCCTGCTGAAGCCATCTTGCCTCCTGTTTATTACACTGCATTGTTGGTCCAGATTCGAGGTATTTTGCCAGCACTTGTTATATAGGAGATAGTTATTTTCATGAGGGCATTTAAACATGATATAATACTACTTGCTAAGAGATTACTTCATCATCCCCTTATTCTCCCAAAGAGTGAGCAGTGACTGAACTCCCTTCTCACAAATTTATGTCTAACCTCTTCATAAAGGCCTCCAAGGATAGTCCAATGCTACCCAAGTAATGTGATCCAGTGCTTCACAGTCTGTGCTGATTTTTAACTTCAGCATCTTACTTGTTGCTCTTTCTATAACCTTTCTTTCAATCTTTCTTCATATAACACTCTTTCCTAAACCTCTACCTGAATTTTCTAAAGTTGACGTGTATTCACCATACCAATGTGCTTGCATTATCTCCCAAGTTGTTGGTATCTGTGAGTTTAATAAGTAGCTATTCTATCTTCGATGTCATTAATGAAAAATACTTTCTGTATACAATAGATAATTTGATATTATATCATAATATACAGAAAGTCTTCAGGTTATGGATGTATTGAACAATTTAAAAGGTGGGTTTTCAAATCTCATTTTGCTTATGGAAAAGAAAAAAAGAAAAGGAGGGTTTTGTTTTCATATATATTTTGTATAGCTGCTTCCTTCTCATTATATACATAAAGTGCTATAAATGCAAGATCCTTTACCTCTCCAACCAACAACATGCCTCAAATCTCTTGTATCAGGGACCTAGAACTGAATGAAATTCCCCAAGTCGGATCTCTTGAGAGTAGAGTGGAGGGACAGAATCATCCTCTCCAGCCTGCTGGCCACTTTTGGTTTGTTTCACAGCCTAGGATACAACTGGTTTAACTGGGTGGCAAGTTCACATAGTTTATGTCCAATTTTTCACCCACCCAGGTCCTTCTCTGCAGGGCTGCTCTCAAATCCTTTCATCCACCAGTCTATATTGATATTGGGGATTGCCTCATCCCAGTTGCAAGACCTCCTGCTTGGCATTATTCAACTTCATGGGGTTCGTGTGGGCCTGTTCCTCAACCCTGTCAAGCTCCTGCTGGATGGCCTCCTTTCCTTCATGCAGATCAGCCATACCACTCAGCCTGTCTGCAGACTTGATGAGAGCACACACAATCCCTCTGGCTATGTAATTTATGAAGATATTAAATTGTATTGGTCCCAGTGCTTAAGGGACACCTGGGATGAGGGGATATGGTAGCTACACTAGTGCACAATCTTGGGAACAACACGTGAGCCAGAATATTGTTATAATAGTTTTACAGCATCTGAAAGTGGTTGATATGGCATTATATCATGATTAAAAACATTGAAGACTTCAATCATAAACTTAAAATTCTGAGAAAATATCAGAAAATTAAAGCTTAAGTGGAGTTCAGAAATGATCTCTTCAACACTTACAAATGTTTGAAAAAGATACTAAGTAAAAAAAACACAACCTTATCACAGGTTCCTTAAATCTC
>NC_044244.1:25503594-25518594 GCF_003957555.1 Calypte anna | reverse complement strand
TACAGACAGAGGATGCGGCGTTACCGACCTGGTGCTCAAATCTTGTCAGTCTTCTGTTGCTTCTTCAGCCCTGTCGATACAGTCCTGAGGAAAAAGCTACTACAGGTTTTCTCTCACTGTAGAGAAGTAAAATTCTCTGCGACAGTTCTTTGATTCCTATTCTTTTAACTATTTATATTATGTAAAACCAATATTTTTTTTCTGCATTCTGGGCCTACCTTTGAGGCAAAATGGACAACAGAGCCTGGGCCTGAGATTAATTACAAATGTATAATGTTTGTGGGGCAGAAAACTCATGGGGAATCAATGGAAAATGGCTTATGTGTCCCTGTCAAAGTATAAATGAAACCTGGGATTTCTTTCGGTTTCTAAATCTATTCACACTTAAAGAAAAAGACCCTAAAATCGATAACTACCTTATTCCTTTTTTTAACTTATAATTACATATGCATAATTAACAGGAATTTTTTCAATTATTTGCTCTACACAAGTATGCATAGAAGGAATGTTATTTAGGTGTCCCTAGCAGACTGTCAAAAGCAATTTGCAACATACTTCCTGTAAGATACATGGTTAATTACATATCTAAGAAATGATGGAATACAAAATGATGAATGTGTCAATACTAAATCTCTGATAATTATGAGAAGCTATAACTCAGCCATTGAAACTGAAGAAAATAAACCAACACAAATGAATGGACTCTAGTTACAGAAAGTGCTGTATGCTTTAGTAAGATGTTGCCAAAAACCTTTCCACAATTTCTTCTTTTAGGAAGTGTGAGGGCTGGGCCAGCAAATAACAGGCAGACAATCTGACTATTAACATAAATTGAAATATTATATGGCAAGTTTTACCATTTCTACTTGAAGCAATCAAAGCCTGAATGAATCAGAAGTACAAAAAGAGCAAGAAATTAAGAATAAGGGGAAAGTAAAATCTTCTAGTGTAAAAAAAAAAATCTTTATGCTGAAATTTTAAGTTTTACAGAATTTTTGTCTTGTGTAGTCAAGCAGTAATAATAGGGGATGCATTTATTGTTACAGTCCAGTTTAAAACCTTGCGCCTGAAAGATCAGTAAAATCTGATTTTCTTGAGAAAAGAGGGGCAATATACTACTAAAAGTTAAATACATTATTAAGTTGCTGTATCAAAGACTAATATTCCCATTATATTCTTTTCAACCGTGTCAAATCAAAGCTGAAGCAAAAACAAATGGTAAAAAAATTTTTTTTTTTTTTCTTTAATGCCACTTGTGTTGGTAGTAAGTAGTGTGGTCATCACAGCCTTTCAGAAGTTTCTTACCACTTCCATGCTGAAGTCCAGAATACCTATTTCATGCACCAGAGCCTGGATGTTATTTACCAAAGTCTACAACATCAACCAATTATTCACATTTTTACAGCAAGTATCTCACAAAAATAAGATTACGCTGTAATGTTCTGTATGCTTTTCATTTTTTAGCAGAAATTATGTTTTCCATTTGGACATTGTCATCTCATTTTTTTCCCTTAGCCCCTATCGAATTAAGATTGTTTTTTTTCAATACAGTAACATTAATATGTGTATCTATATATGTGTGTGCATATATATATATATGTAGCTTTAAAATAACTGGGTTTGTGTGAATCTGAATCAAAACAAGATCAAGTAATGTTGCCTAGCTCTACAGTTCATTTTGTATTTCAGTAGCATCTTTCATGTCTTTAAAGAAGTCTTGTACTGAGAAAGGAAAAATAGATTAAGATTTTCAAGGTCTTTCTGTTGATACCTTTTGTCATATTTCTTTTTTCCCATAAAATGAATATAGATAGATCCAGTACAGAGTAGAGGGGAAACTTGTGCTTCACATAACAGGCAGGTCTTCAGACTTTGTTTCTGGATTGTTTTTTGTTTATTATACAAGAATATAGGGCAGGCTCTCAAATTAAATATTTATGTCATACATACAGTTTTATCCTATTTTTGTTTTCTGAGATTGGTAATAAGCCAAGTGTTTTAGTGACTGAAGGGTATTTTAGTGCCTTATCATCATTACCCCCGAGCTAACAATTCTTTACCTACCAGTAAACTTCTGTAGTCAGCAGAAACACGTAGTAAATGAGATTCAGTAGATGCTCGAGTCCATCTGTGGATGTTAATGGCCACTGAATGCAGGACTTGTCAGCTTTGAGCTGGAGTCCTGGGACATGGTAGGGGTTCTCCAGCCACCAGCTGTACCTTTAGCTTCATGGTGTCATCCTTGGATGGATTTTCTTCTTCTGAAAAACTCCATACGTTATGCCATTAAGTTCAACTATAACTAAATATGTGTTCAGATGCGGGGAATAAAACACCATGAAGCAAAAAGAGACTCCTGAAATTTGGTAAGATTCTTACATCAAGATTTGTTCTGGTTTTCCCATGCTTATGTTATTTAACAAGCCATTCCATGTTCCTCTGTAATGTACTTCTTAATGCTTGAGAGGCCAGCTGATGTAATTTTGGTTTTTTGACAAGTAGATACATCTTACTTGAAAACTGTGTTAACATTTTCAGATATTAATTTCATTTTTATGTTCTCTAAGGTTAAGAAATATTATAATAGCATTATCTTCTTGATTGCTGGAATATGTGACACAGACATCCAAATGTGTTGATTTCTAGTGATTATCATACAACTGCATGCCCAGTTGCAGCATTAATTCAGAATGGACATGATGTTCAGTCAGGAGGTGGGATACTTGTTAAGTTAATCAGGTGGGAAGAGACGATTTCAAATAGTAGAGTAAAGGTATAAAGTCGAGTGGAGAAGGAAAACCAGGTCTTTGAGAGCAAGCAGCAAGTACAGGATGGAGAAATCAGAAATGGCATTTGGAGATCAGTAAAGTCAGTAGGACAAATTAATTAAGACAATGAACTGAAAGAAATTTCATTTACCTGAGAATAAAAAGGAAAAAAAAAAAAGAAGAAGAAAAGAAAAGAAAACGAAAAAAAAATCTAAACACATTGTGTGCTTACTCTCTGCTACTTCTTCAGATGATATTATCATATACATGAATATGTTTCAGGAAAAAAGAAGTATTATGGAATCCCCAAATAAAAAAGTCTTTTGTTATTATGTTTATTCATGTTTAATTATTTATGTTTATTTATGTTTAATTTATGTTTAATTATGCCTTTTTCCTTGAGGTGTCAAGTTAGTTCTCAAGAACTACAGTGTATTCCAAAAACTAGAATAGCATAAAGTGACTTGCAAAACCAAATTAACCAATATCTCTTAAAACTTGTGGGGTGTTATCAAGGATTTGGGGGGTGGCAATGTTTCACCCTGTCCCAGGACCTTTCATACAGTGGTAACTTAGGCCAGACATAAATAGGGGCTCCGTTTTACCCCTCAACCACACAGCACAGTTTAGAATAGAAAATTCAAATTTTGGAGACAAGTTTCACATTCACACTAATACTGGCTAAATGCAAGCTATATGATCTCCTTTCTTATTCAACTAAGTTTCGAAACAGTGTTTAATCTCCTCTTCAGTGAGTTTGATTTCCTGATCCTCGCAGCCATGAACAAAAGCTAAAGTTTTGAAAGTACAGAGCTACTAGGAAAAATTTAAATTACCTATCCTGATATTTTCAAACTGCTAATTCTTCTAATTTGTTCACTGTGACTGCATGTTCCATTCTGTATTTTTTTTTATGCTTCTCACTCTGTACTTGTAATTTCATGCATAAAGACGAATCTGCAGCACTTTGTCAAAGGAAATTATCCACCAACAAAAGCAGTAGCTGTATTTTCAATCCAGAATCAACAAGCATGCAGAACCACACATTTCAACTGCAATACCCCATTACAAACACAGTTTCCCACTTAAGCTTGAACAGAGGAATTCCTTTCCTCAGCTATTCCAGCTGGCTCTCAGATCAGCCTCTGAAAAGTCTTTCCTTACCATTACAGAAACAAACTCATGGTGAGCAGGCACAAACCAGAGCTGAGATGGCAATTTGATCTCATATTTAAAAAAAAAAAAAACAAAAACCAAAACACTTCAAAAGACCAGCTTTGTCAAATACTTTCTGACTTTCCGAATGTGAGTGTCCTGCCTTTTTCCTCAGCAACCCAATGGTTTATCTCCTGGAATTATTTTGATGTTCCAGGTCAGCTTGGCCTTCTACTGTCTCCTCAGAATCAGGGTCATTAGCCAAGTCAGAGACCTGTACTCCACTAGATAGATGGAGATCTGAGCAGCATTCAGACTGCTTTTTTTGAAAGGTGCTTGTTTAAATAAGTAGTAAAATGCTCACTGTAATGCCATGTGGAAAGGCTGGTGGCAGGGGCTGTGGCAAGAGGGAAGAGGGGGAGGAGGAGGAAGTGATTCCAATGGGGTGAAAGTTAATTTGACATAGGCAAACTGCTATTTCCCTTTAATAAAAAAAGCACATAATTGAGGCAAATTCTGCTTTCTTACAAGTTTTGTTATGAAATGTTCAAGCATCTTTGTGTGAAGTACAAGTATGGTGCTAGTTGACACCTCCTGGTTATTAGTGTATACGTTCTATATATAACTTCTTTCCCTTCATACAGCAAGATTGTAACAGCTCTTTTTGTTATAACAGAAATTCTAACACTAATATATTTTTTGATTGGAAATTCAGTTAAAAAGAAGCATATGGATTTTTATTCTTTTTTGTTGATCAAATGTTTTTCAATTAATTAGAGCAAATGACAGAAAAACAGTCAAAGAATATAGGAAAATCAAAATTAAGCACAACAGAGTGAATGAGCAAGGGCTACACATTGTTTTTCACCTCCCAAACAAACACTATCTTTTTCAATCTTTGCATGCAAGATAATATCTTCTTTACAATAAAAGACTGGTAATTAGAGAATTAGGAAGATCATTATCTAGATCCTCTATTTGAAGAGAATCAGAATAATGTAATCACAAACAATTAAAACATATTCGCATATGTGTGAGAAATCTACACAAGGAATGAAAAATCATGAAGTGGTGATAAAGGAGAGAAGTGTATTTTAATTGCATCTAGTTTTCTTTGGATTACACAGCTTTGTTTTATTTATTGTATTATCCTACTGGGATTTCACTTTTTGACTGTATTTTTCATAATTATCTCATGATTGTCACATTTATAACTTTTCCGTTGCTTAACATTATTCCACTAAACTTTCCTTTCTAGAAAGTCAGAAGTCAAAAGAAAGACTATTTGAAAAGTGATTATGTGTTTCATCATTAAATGTGACATCATTAAATTATGACGTTAAATTTGTCATAAATGTAGGCTGACACTTTACAGTCAGGCATTTGGAAGTCTGGACCCAACTAATGGCCCAATAAGGCTGAGATGCACAACCCTTGCCAGGGCCTGGGCACTCATGTTCATAGTCATGCTATGGTTTCTCTGATATTGCAACACATAAGACCTCATTTATAAGATAAGAATGCTACATTTGGAAATAATATGGTGTCTCTGAGGTTTTGGACAGTGGAGTTACATGGTTTGGCTTTTCATTGCTGTTCAGTGCAGTTGAATGTTCAGAGAAACGAGGTATAAATGCAACAAATTTAATGACATGCCAAAACCCTAAGTGATAGCACCAAAACTTGTGGCTATAAAATGTGTGGGCAAATTGCAGTCTCATGTTGATAGCAGAAACCAAAATACACAACTCTGCTCAGTAGTGATGAGGTCTAAAACACCTCTCTGATGACTGGAACCACATTGTGTCTTTCCATCCTCTAAACTGAACTTTTTGCATTGCAGCTGGAAGAAATTCTTTTGAATCAACATGATGGTCCTTAAACATGGGGAAAAGAAGGAAAAGTAAATGTTACATGCCTTTGAGTGCATTTTAAAGGGTACCATGTAGAATTTATGCACTGAAAATCAGATGTTACCTAGCCAAGCAGAAAGAGCATGATGTCTGATCATATAGTCATCAGAGTTTCATTTTTCTTTACCAAAGTGCTTGTAGACTATCTGTCTGATCATCACCTGAGACCAGCTAATGCAAAAATTAATCTTTCACATATCCTAACTCTTTCTGTGCTCTCCTAGGCTACTTTTAGTGTTGAATAACAGAGATAAATTCAGTGTACAAAACTATTTCTCAGTAGAGAATTTAAAAGTTGATGGTGGCTGATAAATACTAGAACAATTTTTAATCAGGTAGCATATAAATCCCTTTTTCTTTTTTATTCATAAGTCAAGAACAAAATGATCTTTTGTCCTGATGCAGTCAACAACAGAAGCTATAAGTACAGGGAAGAACCTGCTGGGATAACGCTGCTTTCACTTTGTTTTTCGTTCCATTTGGCTTCCTCTCCCTGGACACTCTCATGATAGGGCATAGGAAAATGCTTTATTGGCTGGTGAATGAAAGTCCAGATGTACCTCTTCTTCCAAACCACTATCTCTTCATAAAGAGAGTATAAAAGAAATGGACGGTGTTGCCTCAGTAAAAGGCTCCATATCTGTTATAAAAAGTAAACCCTTTGGAAGTGGTATAATTTAATCTCAGTTTCCAAGCTACTTGTGCTGCAGCCTATGGCTCTTCCAGGCTTTGTTATCATACATGGCAGTGCCTATGAAGGAGTAAGAGCAATGATGTACTGCAAAATCTGCAGATCACCCAAAGAGGGCAGCCCTGTGACTACAGTGGCACAAATCCCAGGGGAAAGGTTTTCTGGGATAAAAAAAGTTTTAAATATAGCAGTCATTCATCTGGATTGAGCACCTCACTATCTCAATGAGATTGCCAGGATTGTCTAAGGATTCTCTCTTCTATAGTACAATAACAGAAATGACTGCACAATGTACATATGAAGACAGTGATTGTGGCTCCATAACCATAAAATCATAGAATGGCTTTGTTTAGAAGGGACTGTAAAGATCATTTGCTTCCAAGGCCTTCTACTAGACCAGGTTACTCAAAGCCTGATCCAGCCTGCCCTTGAACACTTGGACCTATGGCCCCTTGAGACCACCAACCAAATATTTGGCCACACTGGAGAAAAAACAATGATGTAGAGAACAAAGAATGTGAAGAAGGTTCCACTCAGCCTGGAAGAGGACTGACACAATATTTCTTTTTTTGCTGATGCCTGAGGATAGAGTCCTCTGAACCATATTTCCGGCAGAACATCCTACAGCTTTAAAGATCCGAGTTCTTCTGCTTAGATAGCATCCTGTTTACTCCTCAATTAAGAACCAAGAATGTCAGTTTGCAGTAGTACTATAGACTTGCCATTTAGTGTCTGGAAAAAATAAGTTAAAGTACTCTGCTCCTAATCTATAAAAATGTGTGTCACAAATAAATTGGTTCAAGGACATGGAAACATCCTGAGCAAATGGGTCAAATTTTGGATCACATTAAGAGCTATTTCAGTGCAAGGAAACAATATATTTGAAAATCCTTGAGTTTAAAAATCCTTGATCCCAAATGCCAATGATTTTCTCCCTTTCTGTGCTTCTGCTGCTTGCATGATTTTATGGTATTTAAATTCACCCTAGAGAAGACCCTAGGCTCATTCTGCTGCAGACTGTACAAAAACAGTAAAAAAGCTGTTCAAAGAACATTGTGAAGGCTTACAATAAACAGATATGTAAGTGTTGATATAACAGGACATAATGAAACTCAGTACATGAAACGTTTACAAGGAGAAGTGATCTGGTCATGGACATCAGGAAGATCAGTGGAGGAGCCAGCAATACCACCCAGATTCTGGATGGGGAATCAAGGCTGTAGTCACTACTCTAGTTGCTAGATCTCTTTATACATGATATGACTTATAGCCACAAATGCAAATGTATCAAAATCATTTCCACTCAATTGTATTCTCCTTTGTAAATCAGGAACTAGAAGCTATTGCTTTTGCCATGCATTCAACAGCATCGGTATTAATTGGTCCCATTTCATATTCTTTTTGTCTGACCAATGCAGCTTGACAGTCTCTAATGGGATTTTCAGATGCACACCATGGATTCTTAAGTGATCACTTTTTCTCCCCAAACATATGAGTTCTCTCTTATTCAGACCTGCTTCTACACCCTTCTGATACCTAATTTCCAAGCACACAATGAAATGCTAATTCTTTTTAATCTGGTTGGGTTTTTTTCCCCGCCAGTAATTGCAGAAATATCTAAATATATGAGTTAATATAACTAATGTTTTCTCTAAATGCAACTCTACTTTATTCATTCTTTTAAAGCTTATTTTATGAACTAAGCATTTTGTATTTATTGATACTAGTAAAATTTTACACATTTAAAGGCAAATTAAATATATTCTCTTCACACCAGAGGTCATACTTGGTCCCTATAGTTTGAGCATATTGCAGATTGATGAGACTAATTATCAGGAATCCAGCAAGGACAAAGAATGTGGCTTGCTTGTTGAAAAAGGAACATTGAAACAATTTACTGAATTCCCCTTGTCCTTTCAACTGACATTGTATTTCTAGGACTACATATCTATGTCCTTGTTGGATATTCTCCATTAAGTTAAGACTAGCCTTGCTCCCAAGTATAGCTGTGTTTAAAAAGTACAGTCTAAAAGCCTGTTATGAGCAGCAACTGCAGTTATGAACAGTGTAAAAAATAACCTGAACTGATCAATATTCTCACGAAGTTTCTTTATATCCATAAGTATCCCAATTGTTGTAATGCGTTAAACCAGTGGTGCCTCTTAGTGAATAAAAAAGCCTTTCATTCCTGACAAAGGAGCATCCTCCCTTACAATGGGATAGGCTTTTTTTCTGATTGTTGACTCAGTACTACAGTTTATTTACAACTAAATCTCTATTCACATATAATGTCTGTGCATTACTCCATTGTCTGCTACTTTATTAAAAAAAAAAAAACGGATCGCATTATTATTTCGGAAAGAGGTAAATTACACAAATATCATCACAAAGCCTGCCTGCTTAATTCTTCTCTGTGTTTATGCAACATTTTCTGTCTCATTTTTTGACCTATCCTTAAGCTAAATTTGATTGTGAGATTATCTAGATACAAGACCACATAGGTTTTTAAAAAGATTTGTAAGGGATGTTTGTATGAAATTTCAGGTATTCTTTTGCAAGTGAGAAAACCCATGTCTATTTAATTCTCTCTACATTTTAAAACAATTAAATCTATTTTATCAATACTGATATGCTATGTATTATTTACTACACAGTGAGCAAACCAACAGATCTAAATGACAGTGCCTGTACTCAGATTTGTACTCTACACTTATGGTGATACAAGTTCAAATATCCTCTTGTAGGTATTGTCTTCAAAGCTGTGATACCTATTTCATGAAAATACTCTAGCAGACTTTGCTGAGGCTCTATCTTAATCTTAATTCTTTTCCCTAGCCTATGGATCTTGTTTCTCTAACCTTTCTGCATAACTAAGATGATTATGTTGCTGTGTCACTCTGCTTGCCCTTAGCTGCACCTTCTCCATTTCTGTAATATCCTGTTTTATAATGGGGTGACCTGCACTGTACCATTTTCTTAATATGGACTCATTAGTCTCCTGGACTGTGTTGGGATAATTTCCTCAAATTTCTATTGAATAATCATATCTATACTTTTCCAACATATTGTTTGCTTTTACCTCTTTTTTTCCTGATAAACTCTACACAAATTAGCTCATGTTTTTTTTCTTTTTTTCCCCAGCAATGTAAAAGCCCTTCTTTTCTCATGTAGAATAGTTTACTTTAAATCAGAGGCATGTGAAAGGTGTTGGGATAATCTTAGTGGTCTCTTTTTTCCTCTCTTCAGAATGCAAATATTCCTCTCTCTGTCTCCTGTCCATTTCCAAATTGCCTCTTCACCCATTCTCCCCACTCATTGGAAGTCCCTCTTACATGAGACTGAGGAGTCTACAGTGAGTACTGAAAGCCAAAAATTATTTTAATTAGAAGTTACATGAATATGGACAGAGTGGTGGGAACAAGAGCTGCAGAAGAGGATGAAATTGATGGTGGGATGAGAGGAATGCTTTATAAGGAAGCAGAGGAGAAGCCAATAGACATGAAAATGCTGGAAAGGAGGAGGCGATTCAGATCTATTGCACAAAACCCCACATATTTAACATTGGAAGTCCAAGAGAAATCACGCCCATTGTTGTTCTCTTTCTGCTAACAGTAAGGTTATGCTTCAGTCATACCAACACAGTAAAGAGAGACTGGAGAAGCACAGTAGTCATTAGATCCTCCATAGACCTGGAAGCTGGACTGCCTTCCTGATTGTTGTGAACTGAGAGGTAGATCTGGACTTAGACTTGGATCCCTGGCTGAATATTCTAAATTCCATCTTCCCAAGAAAATACAAGACACATTTTCAGTGCTGGTCTTTGAGGGGTTTGTGGCACAAAACTTCTGTTATATCTTTTTGACTTGCTAATTTCAGCTGCTAATTTTTCATGCTTTGTATTTGCATTGCAGTACATGTTCTTTAAGGTGCATATTAGTCAGTATCAAAATACATTTATGTTAAGTCACAGCAGCTAGAATATGGGTAGTGCCAAGCAGATTATTCTGTGTTGCTTTTTTGGTAACAAACACAAGGGACTATCAGCATGAGAGAGATTGGATTGGGAATATCAATTTGTAGTTACAAATTATGTTTAATTAAAAAATTATAAGAGATTAGCTATACCATTACTTTCTGCAATTTTCACAATCACAACAAAAATATTTTAGTGCATTATGCTATCTTATCTTCATGTGTAGTGATTTGTTTAACAGCACTTTGCATAAATTAACAGAAAGCAGAAGAATCTCTACAAGCACGAGGGAATTCACTAGGCAAAATGATAGGGAATCACTTCATTTCCAACCCCACTGTGCTATCCATAAAGAAAATTATGCCCATGCTCTTTACTTTTACTGACACTGGAATGTTGTCACAGAGATTTGGCAGTATGTGCCTTCAAGCAAGTGAGCTTGTGAATTAAAAACCCAAGTTTATACCCATGTTGAGTGATAACAGGAGGTGCTGAAATATTTTTTACAGAAAACCTACTTTTTACCTTTTTTAAACCTTTTTTTCTGTTTAGAACTCTTAGTTTCACAGTAAAAACCTGAGAGTTTTGAATATATATTTAGAAGAACTTCCATTATTTTACTACAAAACAAATTTTTATGAGAACAGGAAGAGCACCTGATACAGATAAATCTCTATAACTGAGAAATATCAAACAACAAGGGTAGAACCTGCTAAGAGCATGATAAAATATATATCCCATATTTTTCATGCTTGTAAAATTGGGGTTGTTAACATGCAAAGAAATTTCTGGTTAATGATTCTCCCTGAGATACTTATCTCCACGCCTTTACTGTTTTTTCCCAGTACTGTGTTGTTTTTCTTAGAAGCTGGTGCATTTTTAGCCCCTCTGCAGTTTGATCACATCGTCAGAGAAGATCCACAGCTCAAGTTCTGTCTGCTGTGCAGGAGACCACCAATAAGACTATGTACCCACACCAAGTCAGTTTGTGCCATAGCATGGCAGAGGTGGTCTGGTGTGGAGCAATAGCCAAAAGTCTTAATAAGTCCACTGTTTCTGCCATGTAATGGTCAATGAGACACTAAGAAGGTTTTTGATAAAAGAAAAGTCTAATTAACCATACGTAGAGAAAAAAATAAGCTGTTATTAAGCCACTAGCTTAGTGTCTGTGATGTTTGCTACCTCTCACTACTCTGGGAGGGCAAAAACTTTTCCTCTTATAAAGGTCCTTGTAATCATTCATTTAAAGACTATAACCTCCATTTAAAAAAAATTAACCTCAATGCAGCTTTTTTCAAATGGTCTTCTTGGAAAGATGACCACCTCATCATTCCATTCCCTTTTCTTCATCTTAATGCTGAGATGACTTCATTTTTCACTGGCATTCATAAAAATTACTTAACCTTAAAAAAAAGGAAAGAAAAACCCTCTGACAGTGCCAGAGTTCATTTCTGTCTAAGCTTTATGGAGCTATAATCTAGCTTCAACAGAACAAGCCCCTTGAAGGCCTTCAGAGGTTAAATATCTGTATTTAGATCCTTATCCTTCTATTACTCACTATTCCCATCCATTGCACTTTGAGCACTGGTTATGATTTGCCCTCATGTAAGACCCTTGGAACCTTTCCCATTTTTGCCTAATGTGGCTTCCTCCATTGTTCTGACTTCACGTTTTCCACTTCCTATTATAACTCAGACATCAATCCAGATAGAGTGAATTTGACAATTCATATCTAAGATCTTATCTCTTTTTTTTTTTTTTTTTTTTTTTTTCTGGAGATATACCAGATTGAGTTGGACTTTCCTACCTGATAATGATGTGCAATGAATTAGCTAAGTAAAAAGTACCTTATCTCATCTTTTTGAACTGTCCATCTTGCCCTCAGGGCGAAGAGGGGTGACTGTAAAACAACATGAGCTCTATAAGAGAGGAAGGCACCAGCCACTAAGGGTTATTGGAGGTGTATGTCAAAGGTGGCTATTGGAAGCAAAGGTGTAATACGAAACACCAAAGGACTGCAGAAAACAGCAAAATGGAATAGAATCAACAGAAACCACAGATTCTTTTGTTTCTAGTTATGGTGGAGAATACACTACTAAAAAAAAACCTCATGGGGACAGCCAGCCAATGGGTAGCAGATATAGCATATACTCTACTGAGGGAAACTATTCTGGGAATAGTAGGCTACAGCTGTACTAAAAGGTACACTGTGTATTGATGTGAGCTGAGAAACTTGCAAAAGGTTTCTTTTTTAATAAGGAAATTGGCCAGGAAACTATAGGCACTCTATGTGCATTAGCTCTTCATCAAACTGGTCCCAGTAGCTGTGGCCATGTGTGAAAGGAAACCAGTGCCTCAAAGGGATTTCTATATGGCAAACATGAAACAATGAACTCTTGGTGTTTCCTCAGAAATCCCATCCCTGTCACTCCTTAGTCTCACTGTTCTCAGTCATATTAACCTAAAGTACATCATTGACTCAGGAGTTTCTCTGGATATATATTTTTTTTTTTTTTTTTTTTTTTTGTATATATATGAGACACTTTAAGGTTTTTTGCATATGACTCTTTGTAAGAGCCTGATAATCTCCTTTTCTTTCTCCCCAAATACAATATTCTTCTTGGCACCAATTTGAGTATTACCCTGAAATCAGTTCCAAATATCATTGGTAGGGTCTACCTTCTGGTAGGTATGTTACATATTCCTAGTACAAAAGGGAATCTTCTAAGCTCTAGGAGAGCTACAAATACTAGAATAGAACAATAAAAAGAAAAATATATAAGCAGAATGGTGATCATGCTTTGAAGTTTTAAAGCAACAAGAGTAATATAACCTTAATCCTACTCAACCACTTTTTAGTGACCAATGCAAAAAAGAAAGACATATATATTAAAAAATCTCTTGTTTTTTTACAAAAAGAAGATGCTTAGTAGCCAGCTAACAGGAAAAGTCAAGCTCTCCAATATAAGAAAGAGGCACCTCAAGATCCTGGGAAATGTCCTTCAGACAGAGGCGTATTTTGTCAAGTAGAAAGAAGTATTGTTGAGAAAGCTGACCTCTGAGAAGACTCTGCTATGGGCATCTCCACAGACAAATTTTGGTTCTGGGAGGATTAGAAGGATCCATCGTAAACAGCATCATTGATAAAAGCATAAAAACATAGCCCAGAGGAGGAAATTAGCTGTTTCCCTGGAAGATTTTGGAGGAGAAGAGTTCACAAGTGAATCTTTGAAGAGCTGTGCAGATTCTGGTTTACGTTTTTATACAAAGATTTTGTATAGTATTTTCTTACTGAAAAGTAGCACTTCTCCCTGTGTGGACTTCCTAACTCGAGAAAATCAGTAGTATTTTAATATGAGCCATATGAAGAAAGTGTGAAAGAACTGGGTTTGTTCAGCCTTGGGAAAAAAAAGGCCTGGGCGAGACCTCAGCACCATGTTCCAGTTTTTAAAGGGTGGCTACAAAGAGCATGGGGACTCCCTTTTTGCAAGGACTCACATGGAAAAGACTGTGGGTAATGGGGAGAGTTGAACTGAATACAAAAGAAAAATTTTTCACAGTGAGAGCAACCAGCCATTGGAACAATCTAGCTAGTCAAGTTGTGGATTCCCCAACACTGGATACTTTTAATATTCAGCTGGACAGCACGCTTGGCAATCTTCTCTAGATGGTGCTTTTGCCAGGAAATAATGAACCAGATGATCCTTGAAGTTCTTTCCAATCTGTTATTCTACGATTCTATGATTATATTCCATCTAACAAATTTTTTATTATTATTTTTTCTTTTTTTTTTTTTTTTTTTTTCTTTTTTTGCTTAAGAAACTATTTTGTTGTTATTGGAGTTTCCCAGGAAAACTAAAATTTTATACATTTGTCATTACTATTATTCATGGGTAAAACACAAAAAGTCAGAGGAGAAACAGTGTTTTATCTCAGTCATGGCTGACCAATGCCAGTACTTTCATATATCTGAGACCATTTGGAAAAATGAGTAGAATTGCAAAACCCAGCTGGCTCTTACTCCTGACTTGCAAATGAGGATTTAGGGAAATGTCTATACAGATGGATGCATACAGACCCAAGTTTCTCTTCCCATTCTCCAATCTGTCTGGATGGGAGCCAGCTCCAGGCTGGCAGCCATACAGCTGGGTTAGCTCTATGCTGTATTTGATGTAACATGACCTGTCCTTCAGCATATGGGGTGGTCCTAACCACTGCCCCCCATCCCCAGGAGTGTGTTACCTTGTACAGAGTGCCTTGCTGGCTCAGCCTCAGTTTCTAGACTAGAATAGTTTTGCCTCTGAGGCTGCTCTCAGCACACTGGCAAATGATTTGTAAAATGCAAATCATGGAGAGGCCATCATTTAGTATTTTAGTCTGTTTATCCTTATCTTCTTAGAGAATCCATCACAATACAATTGTAGCTCATATGCTCATATGCTCATAAATACTCATATTACTAGGGGTTTAGCTTTGCTATCATCTTTGTTTCTCCAAACC
>NC_044244.1:25143594-25191094 GCF_003957555.1 Calypte anna | reverse complement strand
ATCATTTTGTGGACTGAAGCAAGCATTTTTCATCCCTTTATTCAGCATGTAGCACAGATTAATAGATATGCTTCAGTAACTTCAACAGTGTGTGTTCACTGAACAATTGGACCACCAAATAAGGGCTTCTTCAGTCTGTTCTCACATCAATGAGACACTCAAAAGAGTTCCAGATTACTCCTTTCTCCAACTCCACTCACAAGAGTTCGCTCTGAGTTGTAGACATTTATCTGTCATGACTGATAAATTTGGGCAATTATTCTCCCTCTCTCTGGAGATCCACTTTGGCCCTTGCAACTGTAGATCAATTGAATAATATTCTAAGACACAGTGTGCATGGAAAGCTATAAGAATCCATGCAGTAAAAGAGGCTTAAAAGCTCTTCATCCAGTTGGAAGTAGAGAGTAGAGCTGGCATCACTTTTAGTTAGGGAGGTATCTACATTTCTGAGAACAAGGTTAGGCTTTGATTTCCATAATCACATACATAAAACTACATTCATGCAATGTATAGGAACAAGAAGCACATGCAGGCAGATTACCTACCCACTTCTTTGTTCCTGAAGTTTCTGCTTATATTTGGCATTTATGGTCATTGGGTAGGCACATGTTGGAAATTTGGCACATGTTGCAATTATTCAAGCAATAAGTTCTACCACTGAACAAAGAGAAGCACAGATTCATCCAGGAAAGTCAAATGAAAAGTACCATTTTCTACTTCTCATAAGTTGTTAATTGCAACACAAGGAGGACCATATATTGAAGCTGACCCCATACTTTGGATGTGTTCTAAGAAGAATATCTGAAATAAAGACAGAAAGGAGAATCTGAAAGGTATCATCTGAAGCAGCCACCACATAGCATACAACAGTGTCTGACCAGGAAAGTGTTCATGGCATCTCTAGGGCACAAAGACACAAACCCTCCAGTCATTTCCAGGAATATCTGAAAGCCATTCTGCAGGAATCAGATTGGACTTCTGAAGAGCTGAAAGACTTTGTCACTCTATTCATCCTCCTGATCATTGTGAACAGAAGGTGAAATTTAGGAGGTAATGTTTGGATTCTGAGCTTCCTTACCACACACAGCCCACCTTGAAATAAAAAATTACTTCTTGGTTCAGTGCTAGAGAGTGACCACCGAGTTTCAATGTAACACAAAAGCTTTTCTTTCTGAGGGAGTTATTGTTTAATATTATTTCATTCTCAGGCAACAAATCTGTGTGTGTATGTGTTTTCATAAATATAATTGCAAGGTAGAAAAATCAACTTATACTGAACACATTGTACATCTAGTCCATTTGATATACTTTTAGTTGTTCATTTAAAATTTTAGAGATTTATTGCCAATCTTCTTGAACTTTCTTGTCTTTCTTCCAAGAGTTCTGGAAAATTTACTACAGGCATAGATCTGTAGCAAACAGAGCTCATTGTCCTGGCTGGAGGTAGTCTTTTCCACAGGCACTCTGTCTGCTTGATGAAGCTCCTTTGGTTCTGATGAGGTTCTGTTGCTCTGAGCTCTTTGTCCATGTGGGGTCTGCAGCTTTGGACCTGGCCCATTGTCACAGTGAGATGCTTATGGGTTGGTTTTGATGGTGTATTCTAAAGCTCTGAATATATGTGTATTTGCAGGAACAAATATAACTCACTTCAAATTACAGCATAGATCATAGCATGTGTGCCTCTCAACATAGTTCAAGCAGTCCATCAGATTGGGAGGTTACATTAAATGACAGGACTTCAGAAGCTGAAGAAATAATCTTGAATTCTGTTACAAGGGTTATCAGGCAGAACAAAAGTAGTCACTTAGTTCTAGTGATCTCATTGCTCATTTTTTCAAATTCTGACAAATTTTGTCTCTGGCATGTGCACATGAACATGCACACACGTTATCATAGTGTTTGGTTGTTAACACACCTTTCAATATCTGCATTTTACTAGTTAATTAGCTGTAGTTCCCACTTCATCACAGAATTCCCATTAACACAGATGGGAGTTTTGCACTGATATTGAGGACCAGATACTGCTGCACTATTTAACTTTTAAACTACTGCACCATTACAGAAAGTTTCACGAATGTTCCTAAAACATATCTACTGGTAAAATAAATGTGTAACAAAATGCGACCATAAAAAAACTTACAATATTAAGTGCAGTGCAAAGTATAAAAATATGCAAATAAGAAGTGTGTATGTTTTTTTGGTTCACTTCAGCTGCTACGCATTAAATGTTTCTCCTTATTCATTATAGATTTCTGGAAATCCTAGTCTATAGTAAGCTCTTAAAACCATAGATGATGTTCAGAAAATTGTGCAGTATAACTCTAGAGAAAACGTTGAGAAAAAGTCTCATACTATATGTAAAGATTAGTAAATAGGTTTCATTATCGTTGTCATTATTACTAGCAGGTCAAAGGATAAGGTGTGGAAGCAAGGTTATACTGAAGTGTCTCGGTAATGGAGAAGCTCTCCATTATCTACTCTCTCTGTATACATTCTCCGGACTTTCTAAACAGCTGTTGCCTTCTCCTATTTCAGGAGACAGGGGTGGGTTCCCAGGGACTGGTGGCTGTCACAGAAGCTACAGCCATCTGCTACCACTGCCTGATGTGGTGGACTCTTCTGTGTTGCCTGGTGATCAGTTTGCATCTGCTTTGAGCGTGCTTTACTATGTGTAAAAAAAAAAATAAAAAAAAAAGTACTGTACACTATAAAATGTATTTACAATAAGGTGGCTGAAAGCAGAGACTATACCTTGTTTTCCTCCAGGGGGAGTTAAATTTAGGATAAATTCAATCAAAGGATAAATTCAATCAAAGTACAAGAGCTTTCAAAATAAATAAATTTATGTGAAGGAACTGATATTCTCTGTTAGATCAAAGGGACATATATCTTCTCCAGCACATTTCATTTTAAAGACATTAGGTTGAAAAGCTTTACACAAGTTCTTGGAGAACTGAATCACAGAATCACAGACTGGTAGGGGTCAGGAGGGACCTCTGGAGATCATCTGGTCCAACTCCCTGCCAGAGCAAGTTCAATGTCCTTAAAAAGGGAACTGCAGTTAAAAAATATTTTAAGTTCCCTTAGCACTTAGAAGCTTTAGGATACTGATACTTACATTTTCTTAAATTCCTAAACTTCCCAATTGAGAGTGGGAAGAGTTTGGATCTCTATAAGTATCTAGTATTTAAAGATGCAAGGAATGACAACTCAGTGTCTAAGAGTCCTTAGAGCCTTGGATTCATAAAGTATCCTGAGTTTGAAGGAACCCATGATGATCACTGAGGCCAAATCCTGCCTTCACATGGAGCAATCTAAAAATTAAACCATATTAAAAAAAAAACTTAGGCCATAATATTGAGTGTTTTTCAAACACTTCTTGAATAGCAACAGGTTTGGGGCCAGGACCACTCCCCTTGAGAGCCTGTTCCAGTGAGCAACCACCTTCTCAGTGAAGAAATTCTTCCTAATATACTATCTGAATTTTCACAGATGCAGCTTTAAGCCATTCCCCCATCAGACACCACAAAGAAGAGTCCCATACCTCCCTCTCCACTCTCCTGCAGGAGGAAGCCAGAGACAGCAATGATTGAGATCACCGTTCAGCATCCTTTTCTCTAAGCTGAATAAATAGTGTGCCTGCAGCTGCTCCTCATAAGCCATGTCCTCTAATCCTCTCCTCACCTTTGTTGCCATCCTTTGTCAGCATTATAATATTTTTGTATCTTTCTTATATTGTGGAGCCCAAAGCTGCACACAGTACTTGAAACGAGGCCTCATCAGTGCTGAGTGTAGAGGGACAATCTCTTCTTTTGGTGGGTTATCTGTACTGTGCTGAGGGCACCCAGGAGGCCCTTTTGGCCTCTAGGACTCATTGTGGACTCACAGAGAGGTGACCAAACAGTTGTCTCTCTGTTCTTAGGCACTTAAATACTTACTTGTCTGGTTGTAAGAACTGAGGCAGGGCCTCAGCCTCTCCCTGCCCCTGGTGTCAGGCTGAGGGGCAGCAATGCTCAGAGAATGGCTCAGCTCACGTGGGCTTCCCTGTCATGCTCATCTCTTGGGTTTTTTCACTGTGTGCAGCACAGGTCAGGACCAGAGGGAAAAGGTTATGGCAGTAGAAATGAGGGACAACCTTGGATACCTCATAGGCTAAAAATCACATTCTCCTATAATAAGATTCTTTTAGGTAAGGGGTGGGGAAATGGACTGCTGTCAACATCTGTAAAGTGTGTAAAACTCCGAATGTCACTATCCTGTATCTCCATTTGCAAACTGAGTTTGCCTGGACAATTTGTAGGAGGATGTTCATTCACAAAGAAGAGTCTAATGATAGAACGCTGCTTTGTCTTGCATTCAAAAGTAGACTATCTTCAGTGATTAGTTTCCAAAAAATTAATTATAAGGAAAACCTCTTAGAGTGCAATGCAGAACTATAGTCTGTATTCCTTCTGAAAGAAAAAAAAGAAGAAATATAGCAGTTCTCACTTATTGAAATATACTGTCATGTACCAAAATCAGCATTTAGTAAACCTTAAATGTTGTGATGTGAGCACATATAAAAATACCACAGGCAGTCTCACATGCTTTTTCCTATAAAAAACTAATATATAAATATACCTTATTAGTTAATTATGTTCCTATTTTAAAGTGTTGTACAATAAGGCATGAAGAAGTTAAGTGATTTATTTATGGACATGTTATGGGCAAGTGAAACTATAGCTACGTGTCTGCTGTTCTAGGAAATAAAAAAAATAACACTCAGTACTTTAAAAAAATACTTGTCTTAACACATTCATTTACTGAATATATCTGAGGTTGAACATGTCAATATAGTTTTGTAGCAAAAAATGACATTTAAAGCATAGAAAAGAAAACATTAAAATAGTTTTCTGCAATGGGGAAAAAAAGGTTTTGAATAGTTATTCAATTTCCCAGTTTTCAAAGGTTCTGCATTAAATGAAAAACCTCACGCAGTAGTTCCTGCATTTGCCTGTTTCTGGTGTTAATTATCTTTTGTTTGCCCTTGATAATCCTGAGGTTGGTGTGCAGATAATGAAGGCTGCAGAATCATCTCAAAGTGTAAAAAACAATGGCATTGTCAATTCTGCATCACAACACTTTATAAATTATGAATGTTATCCACATTAAGGAGAATCGTAGACTTTTAAAATTACTTCCATGAATAGATTAAATTACAAGTATTATTACATTTCATTTTATTAAGTGCATCTTAGTAGTTATTAGGGCAAATGAACATGTTCTCTCAATTATATAATAACATTAGAACTAAAAATTATGCACCGACACTCCCAAATGCATAATATGGCATTGTATATTAATCATTCCAAACAATATTTTCAGTTTATGTGAAGACAATTATTACCTATTGAACAATAACATTGTTATTGATTTATTGCAATTTAGCTCAAGAAATTATTTTTATATAAAAGCTTTGATTTTTTCCTGGATAGTTTAATAATGTCTAGCTCTTAGAAAAAAATATAAGTCTTTTAATTACTCACTTTTATTAATCTAATTACAATAAGACAAATTTTCCATATAATTCATTTTTAAATATCCTGGATAAGACGATGTAGTGCACATGCATCATACACCAACTAATTTAAAGGAACATTTGTTGCTTTTAGCAAATGTTAATTATTTACATGATGTGTTTATTTACATAATTCTCTCATACAATCTATCGGTCAGAGCTGTGGATTGTCATGCTGCTTTATGTTATAACACAAAAATTTCATGTAAGTCTCTTAGAAATCTTTATAACATCATCAAAGAAGGATAAGAAAAGCAGCTGACACTCTCCCACTGACCCAACTGGCAACACTGGAACTCATTTCAGGGAGAGAAAGGGTGAGACCTTGCACATCACAAACACAGGTGGCACCCTGGCATTTTAGACACCTGCAGAGCAATTGTTAACCTCGATACTTTTTCTGGTACTTTTGCAACATCAAGTTTTTATTTGGCTGTGTTATATGTGTTCCTTGTAAATTTATTTCTTTTATTTAAATTGTCCAGATAGCTGTGTCTCATTGCATCCAGGATTTCTAATATTTTGTATTAATTAGATCTGGCAATGCACATACGGATGTACTGTTATTTATTTTAACATAACTGATAATATTTTCAGCATGGTTACTTAAGGGGTAAGCATTCAGTCGTTAAAGAATGCAATTTTTACAGTGTCAGCGATTTTTCTCTCAACAAGGAAGAAATTGTTCTCATTTATTGCATTTTTCTATTTTGATTCTAATTTGAGTTTAACACACCTGCTGTCAATATCATTGTTGGGTTGTGTCACTCTATAAACACTGGTACATGTTGGACTGATGTTTTCGGTGGCAGTTATTGACTCATAGTAAAGTAACAAAAATAAGTAAGAGATGCTTTTAGTATTATTCATGCCAGCTACAGATCACAGCCAATAAATCAGCTTCAAAAGCAGATACAAATTACTCTAATTTTGTTGGTCTAAATACTAAAATCCAAAAATACACTTCTTTTATCTTATGAGTCCTTAACATGAGATATAACAGTTTCATAGAATCATAGAATCATAGAATCCTAGGGGTTAGAAGGGACCTCGAAAGATCATCTAGTCCAACCCCCCCTGCCAGAGCAGGGCCACCTAGAGTACATCGTGCAGGAACGTGTCCAAGCGGGTTTTGAATGTCTCCAGTGAAGGAGACTCCACGACCCCCCTGGGCAGCCTGTTCCAGGGCTCTGTCACCCTTACAGTAAAAAAATTTTTTCGAATATTCAACTTGAAAAAAATTTTTTTTTTTTCATCCAACAAAAAGAGTGTAGGAATGTGCAATAGTACATATTCCTAGGGAATGCAAAAAATTGCATTTTAGTTTGATATATTTTTACATGGTACCGCAATACACTGTGTGTATTTAAATATCCTTTCTGCTGCTTAAAAGCAACTTTCTTTTTTCTCACAGATTCTGTCCTTATGCTGCCCACCAGCTAAAATTTACGAAGACAGTCCACAGAAAGCCCGTGGAAATGTTTCTACCAGTGAACATTTAGAATCAGCAAATGTTCTAATTGGTCATTTCATGGGAGTATGTAGTCAGTGTAATTAGACATTGTTTATATTAGCAGTGTATTGGGTAACATGAAATGACTGGGTGATCCTTTCTGGCCTAATGTTATTAACTAAACAAAGTAAGTTAGACTCTTTATCACCGTTACATCAGATTAAAAATGACTGGAACTAATACATGTGCAGTTGACAAAATAACTAGCCTTCTTAGTTCCAATTAGTCCTCAATTAAACTGCATCAGCAGTGGTGTCACTTACAGCTACACTAAATTGTCTTTGAATCTGTCTGATTCCTTTAGTTCTCCCTCTTGCCAGTAAGAAAGTTTCAGACATGAAAGTGTTAACAGCTCCTTTGAAATTACTCCTATTTAAGAAGAAAAATCATATTACTTTCTTAATCTTTCTAATTCTATTCTCATAAGATGATCTTGGATTTGTTCCTTTAGCACAGACTCCTTAGTGCAGTCCTGATTTCTGTATTAATGAATTGAGAAGATGACATCAGGCTCTTAGGTAAGTGCTATAAACTCAGTCATATGATTTTTATAGTAAGATATCATGTGCAAAAAATCCCCCAATATTTTGTCCTTTCTTACATCAATGTTTCTTTGAAAAGTAATAGTTAGATATTATGTAGGTAGCACACAAAAGACCATGTAGTAGTTTGTAATTTACCTTTTGATCATCACAAGAAAAATTTCTACTGGGAAATGAAAGCCAAACATAATTCACTAAAATTACACTGAATGCCCTCTAATCAATACAGATAAATCTAGAGTTTGTTGTTAAATCGATCCTCTCCTTTATAGAGATATACTGTCTTGATTGTTTTAGGGATAATTATTTCACAGGGAATTTTTATGATGATTAGTTGAAAGGAGACAACAGTAAACTTGAGTCGGAGCCATTGAATTACTGTGCTGCAGAGTGCATTTGTCTCTTCTAGTTTGAAGCTTAGTGATATCAATACTGATTTATATCATTTCATGCAATGATGTTTTCCTGAGAGAAATGAAGTGAAGCTGATTTCATTTCAGAAATGAACAGCCTTTGTGTTTGTTTTTCTTTTATAAAATTGTCAGCTCTTGCCAATATAAATACTCACTGATGCAGACTTTCCCTTCCTGCTTTTATCACTTAGGCTGATTCCTTGACATACATCATATTGAAAAAGCCCAGATAAAGTTTGGAGAAATAAAAAAATGTTTAGACTAGAAAGACAAAGGTTGAACTAAAGGATTACTTAAAATGATGTTACTGAACTATATCTATACATATGAAAATGCAATTTAAATATGAAAGATTTAGAAAGTCACAAGTTTTAAGCCTCAGTTTCCATTTGTAAATGAAGATTGTTCTAAGTTTGCTTGATTTTAACAGGTCACATACACTACAGCCTTTAAAAACAGAGAAAAAGGGAAAGGAAGAGACAGAAAGAGAGATGAGTTTCTGTGGAGTAAAATAGATGTAATTGCTTGCATTACTCTATTGAAGCAAAACTGAATTGCAATGCATTACTCAGAAAAATAGACTAGACTGGGCATAAGAAAATACATACAGTAAGTGTGAATGAATGGAGGACAATAGATATAAAGCCTGAACTTCTGCATCGTATATTGAGCCATCTAAACTTTTCATTAGTAAGGATATAGTGAATTATGTAATTTAGAGAACATCCTGACTAGAGTGTCTTTTAATGCAAGCAGTCTAATCTGCAATAGTTACAATCCTGTGCAAAATGAAATAATTCCCTAATGAATAACATAAAAAAGTACTTGTTTTTTCCCCCTTAAATTATCATTGAAGCTAATGCCTAATGCAAGGAATTCCTTTCATTTAACATGATTTTTTAGAAGCTTTTAAATGAGCGCTTAGTATTAGTTCTAACACCTTTCATTTTAAAGGAACAGGAAAAAAGTTTTTTTTATTTATAAGAAGAAACAATATTGTGTAATTGCTTATGACTACTATAAAAGTAAAAATCTAGGTTAAATGATCATTTCAGAAATATAAAATTTACTGAACTTACTATTGTTTGTAGATTTCACTTGAAAATGATACAAATACACTCAAAAAACTGTTCTGAGAAACATGAAAGAATTATTTATGGAAGTGCACTGAATGCTACATTATTAAAGTAGGAAACTCCAGCTGTCTTGTATTAGATATCTTGTGCTTATTTTTATCCACAAATACTGGTTTTTAACTATCAAGTAATTAATATTTTTGTAGTTAATATGCAAATTGTGTTTACCTTACCCTGCAGAATACATTTTTCATAGCAATGATACAATTTACATTAATCTGGTCCTAATTTAACCTTAATATATGTTTTATTTTAAACCGCTTCATGGATTTATCTTGTTTGTCAGATAAATTTGGTCAAGGCTAAGGTTATGTGAACTAAATGCCCAAAATCACTGACCTCTGGTGCTGCCAGTGGAGGAGCAACCCTGACAAAGCTCAGAGGAGCAAAAACTGTGCTGTTATCCCCCTCATCCTGCTAGACTCGTGCTGCCTTCCCGGCTGTGGAATGGCTATGTATGGTAGTGTTGTAACTCTGGAATTTATGAAATGTACTTTCCTGTTTGATGTACTACATTTGACCTAGCAGTGTGTACAATAGAAGGCTACAATGTAAATCCTCCCTTAATTGCTATGACATACGGATATCAGTGAAATTAAAATGCAATGAAATAAAAACTACAGTTTAGCTTAGAAGCTGAATTGCTGTCAGAGAGCAAAAGACACATTTTTAATAGGGTTGTGAGTATGGGAAAGCAAAGCTTACTATACCTGGTCAGTACACAAATGTTATAACTGGGCATACTGCATCCATAAATCATTTCTTTCAGTAGTACGACATTTTATGAAATTTCACTCTAAAAATTCCCTTGGAATTATTTGTGGAGATGCACATGTCACTGGTTACTTTTCTCCTGTAAAAGTGATAAGGCCAGAAGATATGTTTTGAGGGCACAGGCCACGAGTAACCTTATACATATTAACAATTCTGCCATATATCAGTGTTCCCAGATTTCAGCAGTCTCTGGAACATTAAACCTTCTGTCATTCATGTTCCTACTGTGTTTGATTCTGCTGAGGTTTAGTGGAATTATAAACACAGACAAAAATATGCAGAATATATTTCTTGTTTGAAGTGATTATAATGTGATGTTTCTGCACTGCAGCATTCATAATAAAGTGAACGTGGTGTCTCAGTGCAATATGACATCTCAAATAATCTTCTTAACAAGTAAGCAGTGTTAGACAAAACATCCACTGTTTTACCTGACTTACCTTGACACAGAACAAATGCACTTATCCCTACAAACTTTTAAAAATCCACAGCAGACTTTGCCTTGAAGTTTTCAGACCCTAATAGTTTTCAGACATAGTTTTGTCAAATGATACCATCTAATATTTGTTAAGTTCTTCCTTACAAATAAAACAATATCTCAAGTAAGTAGCTGCAGTTTTTAATCTATTGATCATTTTGAGCACCAAAGAAGATGACTGACAGTGAGCAACATTTACCTGACACCCTTGAACATTTCACAGAGACAAGTTGATATGAGTTTGTATAAATACTAATATTAAGCAGAATTAGCTTTGGAAAAAATAAAGAAATTGTACTGAGGTGAAAATTGTCACTGTCAGGAGAAATGAAGTTATATCAGAGAACAAGTGACATACAATTTTCTCTAGAGTGTTTTTAATAAAAATAGCTTTTCTTTGAATATTTTGAAGTCAAACATGAGAGGCAATCTGTGCGTTTGTCAGAGTTTGAGAGTGTGAAAAATTGCTGCCTTAAATCATTTAAGCTGAAAAGCAACTTCTTCCTGCTGAGATAATTTCACATTGACTTACCGTGCAAGCCCTTCAGGCATTCCCAGCTCAGAGCAGAAGTTTTCAAGGTAAAAAACATAGAGAGAGAACATGGTAGAAGCTGGGACAAGGATCAGCAGCAACTCCAGGCGTTCAGGCAGATCTGACTTTGATTAATTAGAGAGCTACTTTTTTACTTCCACTTGTACTGCCTGACGGAAAGGTAGAGTGGACTGGGATACACAAACTTGGAGTTGACTCTGCTAGATATCAGCAGGTTTTGACATCTTCTGCAGAGCTTGCAGGATAGCTGCTCGGGAAGAGTAAATTGCTGGAGCACACTTTTAATTTATTCATTTGCCTAATGCAGAGAAATTGTCTGAACTGAAATGGATTTGATTTTCATCTGTGAATAACCCAGTTGCTGTAAATGTTTATGTTACATGAATATGCAACTGCTGTGTTGCATAATGAAAGCTCAGTTATTTGACTGTTTTGTAATAGTTAAGGAAGTACTCAATTTGCACTGTGTGAGACATTGTTTCTTCTATCTCCATGTAATATTTTAGTAAACATAATGTTAAACCAATTCTAAAAATGTTTCTTAAATGTAATTCAAAAACAGAAACAAAAAATACAAACCCAGAACTCAAAAAACCCAAACTTGACTGATTATCGTACCATGGGATTTATTTTTAAGATAAGTTTTATAAAATGTTCAAATGCAGACCCAAAGGCAGGCTTTTTACTCTTTTGACAAATGAATTTCTGAAGAAAAAAGGTTAAAAACACTGGTTTGTGAAAAATATAACAATCCATAACTCTAACAAATAGACAAGCAGTTAATAAAGACCGGAGTGTTTAAAGGTTATTTCAAATGGCACTGGTTACATTGGCTGGCTGTGCAGCTCTTTGCTGTCAACTAGTATTTGCAGGATCAGTTCAGAAAACACACACGTCTCTCTTTGAGCCTGAACTTCCTTCTTCAAACTTTTTTTTGTGTGACACTTAAGAGTTTCACAGCAGTTGAGACTGCTACTTCATCCTCTGCAGGGCTGCCAGCCAGCTGGGAGGCCCCCAGCAAAAGCAAATCTCTGTGATGTTAATTGACAGAGATTGTTATTAACCCCACACAAGATCAGACATTATGAGAATAACGAGAATAAAGAAAAAACCACCTTGTAGTTTCCAGGTTTATTCACCACTTCACTGAAACACTAGGTTTTTTTAATACTATATGTATCAGATTTATCATTATCGTTATTATTGTTATTAATTTGTATTGTTATTGTTTGTTACTGCTGTTGTTATTGTTATTATAAATATAGCTATTGATGTATTTACCTGCTCAGCTTCCTATTATAGAAAGAAAATGTCATACAGGAAATTTGTTTCCTGAGAATTTTGTTTTCACTATTTACTTTCATTGCAGTTTGTTGTTGACTCAATCCAAATTGGTTTCTTTGGCTACTGACTACATTCTAAAGGAATTTTCTAAAGGAAAATTTCTGCCCTGGTATTATCTATGTAATGATTATCCAGGTGCCATGTGTCTACCAGCCCATACTGTTAAATTAATGGAAACGGTACAAAGACGTACAGGTCTGCTCACTAACTCCCCCTGCTGCACTCTTCATATAGAACCTTAGTTTTGTTCCACAGACCAGTTAGGAAAAGCAAATGTGTTGAGATAGAGCTAACTCTTTCTTCCCTGTGTTCAAAAACGTGGTGGTAAGAGCATTTCTCTGGACCTGTCTTGCATAACCTGAAAGCAAGCATGGAAATGACCACTCTTCACCACAAATGAACTTGCGCTGAAAAAGATCAGGATGAGAATCTGCAGAATTCTCTCCTCTGTGACACAACATCCCCAGACTGTCTCAAAACAGAAAGCTGGGGATTTTGAGAGAGAGAAGGTAGTAGTTCTCAAAATGGATATTTTTTTTTTGGTAGAGGCCTCTTTTCACTACTTGATGTCATTATCAATCTAGTCATGTTTCAAGGTTTAAATGTCACAAAACTACTCTTTCTGATGGCTTGAACCCAAGAATCCAATGTCATAGGTAATTTATAAGAAAATGATTATGTATATTACTCATGCATATTGATATAAATTCTTTTGTAGATTGATTCAAACAGTCCTGAACATTCACCACATGCTTACCAATATGTATGAAGCCAGAAGAAAGTGTGTGTTCAAGTAAAGAATGGTTATCTTTGATCTATGCACATCTGAAGCCCTCCATGTTATAGTTTTCTTCCTAAATTCAAGTTATTTGGTTCCATGATGCTCTTATACCAATATAATCTTCATTAAACCATCAGTCAGTTGTGAGGCATGCTGAAAAGAGGGAAAAGGAAAATTAGTCATTGTAAAAATAAATTCATTAGAAGTGAAGCATCATATTCATATTGAGATGACTACAGAAAGATGTATGTTACATTCATTTCAATTATTTGGATTTACACCTGAATTTAGACTACAGTGGACTTCAGTGTCAAAGACATAGATAAATGCCATCATATGTTTCATGTTTTATTTAGCTTTTGTATTAGCAGTGAGGATCCAAACTGTAACAAGTGATTAGCTGCTTTCCTGTCCAAATGGATCCGGATGTTTACTGTTATTCCTGAGAAATGCCTTAGAAAAGCTTTACAAATTATCCTTCCCACTGAAGCATCTGAAGTAGAACTAAAGCACAGTTCACTTTTATCTAAGAGTAGTATATTTTAATAGAAGTCAAGAAAACTCATGAAGAATCAACCTGAAATTCATGGTGAAAAGAACTTGGTACCCACCAGAATTTTATACCTTTTGTGTTTGTTTCCAAACCTTACTGATGGATGCAAGAAATGCAGAGTTGCCTGCACAGGTATTCAAGCTGAGGTCAGTACCGAAGTGTATCAAATTTTTTATTTACAGTTGGGAATTCAACATCAGTATGAGGAATGGTTTTCCCAGGAAGACAGACCTACTTTTATTGTAGCTCTGTGTTTTTCCAGTGTGCTGGGAGAGATCTTTGTTGACTGACATGGGGAGACAGCAGCAGACATTGAAGTTGAAACACTTGTTGCACCAAGCTATGACGTACCTGTCAGACAGTTCAGTACCTTCCCAAACCTGAAAAACAGTGGAACTTTAAGAAGATATCAATAGTTTTCTTCCTCATTCCTGTATTTTATTTCTTGTCAACAGAAAATTTGTCTAGATAACTCTGAATGAGGAAAAAGGTACAGGACAAAAGACCCTCTATATAAGCTCCTAGAGGGATAGATGTTATTTATAGCACTTCACTCATATTTAACTGAGGGAAGTAAGTGTTAATAAATGCTCAAAATAAAGAGATTAGGAATGTGATTTAGCACAGTCAGAGATGATGGTTATTCATCAGAAATACATTTTTTTTTCCCTGTTTATTTTTCTTCATTTTTCATTGACATAGTTGCCTAAGAGACTATTTTGATACTGATAGTTCAGGGAGGTGCAAATGCATGCACTGAAGTCTCAGATGAGTTTCTGCTATTTAAATTTACTAGAGATTTTATTCAATAGCACTGTGGCTCAGGACAAGTTGATAACATTTCACAGCCTATTTCCCCATACTCCCTAAATGCTGATTTACCAAGAATGAAATGCATGTACACATACTCTGAAGCATGTGCTAAAGCTGTGCTAAACATTTGCCATGTAACTTCCAGCTGGCAACATTTTTCCAGAAAGCCTGGTACTTTGAAATGATAAATAAATAAAACAAACAGAAACTTGTGTTGTAACAAGGAGACAATGGAACAGCTGCAGGGCACAGAGTAAATTCAGCTTGACTTGATGTGGACACAGTGGCTGGATTTTACCCAAGAGATGTTAGTAACATTCAGATTCCTAAGGGGAGGACTGTGGAGAGGGAAGAAGGGATCTCATTGGGAGGTCTCTTAGCACATTTGGAAAAATAAACACAGAAACGATGAAAAATAATATTTAAGCAGCAAAATCAGCATACACTGTCCTCCTGCAGTATGTTGAAAAAACATGAACTTGTCACAAGAAGAAAAAATAATGAACAGAGCTTTGTTTTGTTTTGTTTGGAGGGAGAATAGGAAGAAGATGGAGGGGGTCTGGAGCCTGGGAAGACAAACTGTATGGCAACAACACCCAGCAAGTGAAAGAAAGAGAAACAGTGAAGGTAAGGAAAGCAAGAGCAAAGAGGGTGTATCAAGTGTGCTTCTAAAGGGTGCTACTCATTAAAAAAAAAAAAAAAACAACCTCTCCAAACTTCTTTAATTATATTTGTAAGGGCAAAAGTAACACATAGAACAAATGTTTCTGTCATGAAAACATTTTCAGTTCAAGGAAAAATGAAAGCAGTTCCTCAGCACCAGTAGTGGTAACTACAAGTGTGATAGTAAAAGTTACAGAACGTGGAATATTTATGTGTGTTTTTCTTTACCTTTCATGAGTGGGCTGCCTTTTACTTCTAGTAGTGCACATTGGTTGTTCTTTGCCAAACACGTTATGGCAATAATCTACTGAGAATTGTGTTATCACTGTCCTTTTGTTACTGAAGAACAAAGCCTGGGTTTGTTCCTCATAGAAAGTAGTCCTATATGTTAAGGAGGAACACCCTTATATATATATTTATGCTTTAGACACCCCCATTTAGAAACAATGACCTTAGAACTGTGTAAGGATCAATGGCAGCAGTGAAACTAGAAGTCAGGAATCAAACTTAAAAACACACATTGAGTAGGCAAATCAGATTTCTGTATGTTGATTTTCTATTACTCAACTGGTAGGCAGATCTTTGAGTTGGAAACTGTTGTAGCTTAAGAGAAAGTAAAATGGGGTCACACTGATCTGTACTCCCTTATGTTTTCACTCAAATGCATGAAGGAGGCTAAGCAAGAATTTCTGACATAGCCGTCACTGACTTTGGCTTGACTGGGTTGTCATGATCAAATGAGTTCACTTGCCCGGTATGTGCTCCTCTGCCTTTCATGGCCTTGATATCCCAGTTTATACATGTGCCCATGCTGATTTCCTCCAGGTCCCCACAGCCCTTCCTGATAATTGTGCTGCTAAAGCTGCCTGCTGTGTTAAAGGTCAGCAGAAGGGCCGTAGCAGTGAAGTGGCACTTGCCTATCAAAATGCAAAATACTGAGGTGAAAGAAATAAAACTCGACTATTACACGTTACAAAACTCGAGACATTCAAAGTGGAGCATATCATTCTCATGTTCCAATACCCAGAGAAGAATGTCACAGCATGACTCCATCCTCGTGACAGAGACTGAAGGAAGAATGAAAAAATAATGCAAAGTTATCTCCTTCTTCTTAAAACCTATTGTAATCTTGTGTTCTTCTTCTGTTATTGCACTGAAATAAAGACATTTTAATCTCAGGGTACAAATGAGAAGGGTCCTGATCTAATAATTGCAAACCTCCTGTTCCAATATTTTAGAACTCAGAGTACTTGTCACTTATGAATATTCATAGAGATCACTAAAAGAATTATATTCTGTCTGCAGTTGCAGGCAGTAAACGAACACGGTAAATTCTAAGGAGACAGCAGTATTTTATGGAACACTTGTAAAACATTAAGGGCATCCACAGCAAAATTCTTGTAGGAAAATGTTTCAGAAGAGGAATATGGAACAGTGATAACACCACCATGGAACATACCTTTTAGGGGCAAACAAAATGCAGGAATTAATCTCAAGTTTTAGGAAAGCTGGTCAGGTAAGACATGGAACAGAACAAGTTTATACAAACTTTAAATGGAATTATTTGAAGAGAGAATTCACCTCTTGAAAGCTTGCCCTAAATTTTACAGTTAAGGATAGTAAAAAATGTGAAATGTTTCACACTTGTATGTATCCCTTAGCTGAGAATAAAGTAAACTGCAGAATTCCTTGATGGTAAAATAATAAATGTTTAAGAAGATTATATTTCAGTGCTTTCTGACAAATCAGCATTTATATATGAAAAGGCCTATTCTCACCCTAGCTAGAACTGGATTTGTTCCAAAGGCAGATGTATTAACCCAAGCAGATACTCCGTAAGTTTGTTACTTTGGAGGACTGACTTTCATCTGAAGAGTGAGACTTCCAGTGTTCACAGTTTCCTCTGAGGAAATGGAGGTCATCTTTTATGAGTTATTCCATTAATAACCATCTTAAAAATAGAGGTAATGTAGTGTTGAGACCTCTAAAACCAGAAGATGATGATAGCTTACCTGTTACCATGCTGCTGCTGAAAGGAAAGGAACACTCACTCCTCCTCACCTTTTTTCATACTTTTCTTTCTTTTCCTCCCTCTTCTGGCAAGATAGTTGCCTCTCCTTTTCAACAACTCTGATCTGCATTGGACTTTTTTTGTTTTTTTCTTTTTTTCCCACTTCTCATTAACACGTCAGAAAACCACTCAGCTGATCTAATGGATTTACTTCTGCCATTTTAAGAAATTAAAGTTTCCTATGACAAAGTCTGGCAGGCTCCATGGCCCACTGATTTTTGTAAAGTCCAGAACTTTGCCCCTGTTTGTTGGAGGCAGAAGCTTTTTTTTTCTGACAATGCACAGAGGTTAATTCATCTCTCTGCATCTCATGGGACTGTATTCCAAGACTGGAGCTCTTTCTAAAATTGATATTTTTTTTCAGGCATAAAGAGTCAAATTTCCTAACAAAAACACTTAATGTGTCGTGTGTGAAAGGAGAAGACAGAACAAACTGTCAGAACAATAATTTCTTTCTAAAAATCTTTACAAAAATTGCTCTGTGAAGTGAAAGGCTGATAAGAAATATACAGTGGCCTCAACTCACATTCCCCATTTGAAAATGGAAAATTAAAAAATGTTTAATGTGACTCCAGACTGGAGCTACCACACCTGACTATCTTCTACGTACCCTTGCTTGCACTCTATGAGGCACAAGGACTGGAGCACTCTCAGGCTTTATGATTGACAATGTTTCAAATAAAAGAAATGAAATCAGACTTCTGGCCATTACTGTGGTGTCATATGTTCCTGATCCAGGCCAGTCCCATTCAGTCCATACTGCCTCTCTGAGGGTTGCTAGACCATCATCAACTGATGTGGATGTTTGCCCACGTAGCTGAGTCAAGAGTCTGAAGTGCTGAGCTGTCTAGGCTTATGCAGAAGCTCATCTTCCTCTCAGGTAAACTTCTTAACCCTTAAAAAACAATGTATAATTTCTAAATAAATAAAAATGTCTGCAAAAGAAGGAATGTCATAAGTTTGATGCTTTACTAAGTCAGTCCAGGTCTCTTGGAAGAAACTCTTCTTGGGAGTTTTGTGGGTGAGCTGAAGTGTGTGAGGATATATTTCTGGCTTTCTCATGGAGAGTAACAGTTTCCATTTCTGAAATTATGTATGTAGATCTTTGCTGTCAATCTCTGCTACTTATTGTATTCGATAGTTTATTGTGTTTCAGTAAGTTTTTTCCATCTTCTGCCTGGCTCTCATTTGCACAGATCAGTGTCAGTTTAAGGAATTTTGTTCCTCCCCTTCACCTGAAGACCTGCAGTTGCCAAAGGAATGCCTCTGATTACTTACCCTGATTTTTCCTAAAAGTTTTCATGCTGAGGTTGCATTTATGTTGGTGCCTGCCAGATCCTGTCCCCAGGCCTTAACTTGCCCTGAGGCACCAGACCTGAAGCTGTTCAAAGAGAGCAAAATTTGCTTTTAGGGAGCTTACGAATGCTTCAGCCTCATTCAGAGAAGTACATCTTCATGCACCAGGTGCTGAGAATCATAACCCATCTGGAGTTAAACCCCTGAAAACTCATTAAAATCAATGGAGATGCACAGGGAGAAGTGAATAAGTAGCATTTAGTTCAGAAATGCTGGGCTCTCATCTGTAGGCTTAATAATCTATTGATAGAGTCATCCTGTGTTTCAAAGCATGCCAACGCTTCCTATAACATGTTGTGATTGTGCTGTGCTTTCAGCAAAGGTGGGTCGAGTGTTTAAAAATGACATTTGCTTTACCATTCTGCCTAAATGTGGATAATGTTTTAATAAATGGTATTTTTAAAAAGAAATATATTATTTGATAAAATTATTACTCAAAATGAATTCCATCAAATTGTCACAGTTGTTATGTGCTTAAAAAGCTTCTGCTCCTCTATTATTAAGTGGTAAAAGATTATAATTTGATAAAAATGGATACTAAAATGACTGATTTTAAAAAGTATGTTTCAATAAAATTCAGGATAAAAATTCAAAGCAAAATGTAAAAAAAGATTTTCTTTATTATTTTAAATCTACACATTTAAAAATATTTCAGTGAACAAATGAATGTTGTAATAGAAGGTACATCACAGGTACTACATAATCCTCAGTTTCCAGCACTCTCTCATTCAGTTGAATGATGATTCATCAGGCCATACCTATTCACTGTCTACTGCTTTACTATAGGAGATGCAGCATTTACACTGTAAACATCAATTTAAGTGCAAAGGTGGTTGTAGGAATGGAAGACTTGGTAGCCTACAGACCCTCATTCAAGGGCATTAGTTTTGGGGACATAAATATGTAGGTGGAAGAAAATTTGTTTAAGTCAGAATTGCATAGCTGTGCTTTTCTAACACAGATAGTAAATTTTTTGGCTGATTTTTCCTAGACACAAGTATAACCATAATGACCACTCTTTTTAAAACTCACGATAACATGAGAATGAAAACTTTTTTTTTTTTTTCTTGCTGAATTTAAAATAAAATCAAACAGCTAGGGATTGGGCATTCAAAATAGAATGGTTTGAAAACAGGAGAACAAAGAGCTTTGAAGGAATTTAAAAATGAAGAATCTGATTTGCTAGTGAAAGAACAGTTTACTTTCTTATTAAATCAACAATTTTGTCAATTTTATAGGAAATAGAAATGAACTGAACAAGTACACTAGAGATAAAGAAACAAAATGAACAACCCCAGAGAATATCAAAGATGGTGATGAGTTCTTGAATGCCTGTTAAATTAAGAGACTCCAAGAATAAAGCTATAAAAAGCTAGACTGTGCATATATATTTATATATTTTCACATATCTATTAAACAAACAAGCAAACAAAACCAAACAAAAAACAAACAAAAAAGAAGGTGTGCATTGGTCTAATCACTCAATGTCAGTCTTTGTATGAGGTCTTGTTCATTGAAACATCCAGTTTCCTGTACATCCAGTACAGAATTAATGCCTCAGAGGACCTCTTTGCACTTTCACTTTACATTTGTCATTTGTGCAAGAGGTTGTGTGAGCACTTCATTATGCTGCTTGTGGCGTGCAGTGGAAACTTTAAGGATTCTTCTACAAAATAAGGTATTAGGAATAACTGAATAGAGGAGAGAGTTATTGTAACTGGAGCTGCTGTGGCATTGCTGCAGTACTGGCTCCAGCACCGTCATAACAGAAACTTAGCATGTTTCTTTCTTTGACCCATGTGACCATTCCAGAATCCAGTCTAAAGAAATATTTAAGACAAAGTACATTGGTTCTTTTTGCTTTAACAGGACCTGAGTAAGAGATAAATTTCAAGTTAAGTATCAGATTGAAGCTGGAGCAGGGTCTTAACAATGAAATCTTAAGGGTATTGAGCCTATAGATTGAAAATTAAGAATACCATTGCAATACATCCTAAAAGGAGATGATTTTCAGCTGTGGAAAGCACAGGATATTTTAATTTTAATAGCAGAGCAGCCAGTCTGAGGTCTTGATCCTATCCTAGACCATGCTGGTACATGAGGTACCATCACTGGAAACCAAGCTTGAGATTAGGAGCATGAATGATAGATGAAAATATATGTCAAAGCACCAGCCCAACCTCTAGGGAGCTGAAAAAAGCACTAGAAGGTAAGATTGTAGGGTGCAACATTTTGTTGGCCATGATGTGCAGCCTGGCACCATATGAAGACCTTTTGTAAGTTATCCTCTCCGTCACAATGCATGAACCATCTCATTCCTGGAGACTGAGTGAAACACAGGAGACTCAACACAGGAGACTGAGTGAAAAATGCATGACACCACCTTTGGTCCTTTGTTAGGGAAATTATCCATTGCTTTTCAAAGTTAAGATTGATTACAGTGGAAATGGATGGGCTAGTGGTCATCTGAGCATTTCATCACAGTGTAAGATAAAATAATATTTTAGAATAGACAACAACATATTTGGTGCACCTGGAGAGTTATTTGAGGTGTTTAAATGATTTATTCGTCACTCGGCACCCTAAATGAAAAATTGCATTTTCGAATTTCCAGACCATCTGAAATATAAAGTCCTTGAAAAAAAAAACCCAGACAACCCCTTCCTGTCAGAATTGTCTGGTATGTGTTGAAATATATATATATATTTATTTAAAGTACTTAATTTACCTGAATCTTGTGTCTTTTGTAAAACAAAACAAAACAAAACCAGCCAAAAACGAACCAACCAAACAAACAAACAAAAAAAAAACCAAAACCAAAAAAACCCCCAAAACAAAAAAACCCAAAAACCTGAAAAAACCTTCAAGAAAACCAAACACTCAAAATGCAAACTTAAAAGAATATATTGGGAAAATACTAAATTAGCTTAAATGTATCAGAGCTTTTCCTTTGTTTCCTCCCTTACAAGTACTTTACAAATTTGTTTCAAATTCAAAAATCCTGAAATAGATTCTTAAAAGCAATTCTTTACTTTTGCTGATCTCTGAATATTAATGCCATCAACTAATGATCGTAAAAATACCAGATTTGTACATTTAGAGAAGGCACCCATCTCTTTTCCTCTTTTTCTTAAAATAAATTTTCCAATTGTTTGTGCTATATCATTCACTTCTCTCCCATCTACCTGATAATGATCTTCGATTTCTGGTTCCAGTTGGACTCATGCTGACTAGTTATTGTTAATATTATTCTTTTGTTCTTGGTAAGTTGATCTTGATATAATTTCTGCATTATTTCTATTAAATATGTACTCTAGATTATATTGATGGAGTTTGCCAAGTTCCCCTACAGAGTCATCATCTGAAAACAGAAAAAACTGTAACACCTTAGTGCAACCCAAAGGCTAAACATGAAGTTCTGACCTTAAAAAATGGTATCTCTCTTTGGCTAAGGACAAATAATATACCTGTAATATACTCTGTCACAGTTTCACATAAAACCATCCACCAGAAGGGATTGACATTAGTTATGTGAGAGACTAGCAGCAGCTCTTTAGACATATAACTACTGTGCCATTTTGATGTAATTCAGTTTAAATTTCAAACATTTCTATTTAACATAATCAAGTGGTATGAAATCTTCTTTTAAAATGGCAAGTATACAGTACTAGCTCAATTGGCACTTAGCAACGGTCCTTTTACAATATGCACAATAGCTTCCAGCAGGGAGTTTTTTAAGGACCATCCTTTGAGAGCACAAACTCACACATGTACAATCAGGAGACATCAAGGTTCTATCTCCAGCTCCCCTTGAGATGTTATTTAGCTAATGCACAAATGTTACAGCTAAGCTGTTAGCCTGAAAAACAGAACAAGCAGTTGTGTGCAGGTACACATCTTTTATTTTCTTTCATTCCAGGATATCTTCATACTACAATTTCACATAAAGTAACACCTAGAAAGGTGCATTATGAAGTTTTCTCTCATTAGGTGGATTTCCACATTTAAATGCAATGCTGCAGTCAAGTGCCCCTTCTTGGATACTGCATTATATAGTGGGAAAGCACCACTGAGTGGGTATACAGCTACAGTCATTACTGGACATTCTCTGCTTTAAGTACTGCTGGAAAAGTACAGCTCTGTCACAGGCTGCCATCACTGGTAAACACTGCTATGAGCATAGCTGGTTTATAACCAATGAAAAAAGCTCTGGCCCCGCAGCTAGCTTTCCTTGAGAGAGTCAAATCCTGGCAAACAAGCTCCTTGTCTCAACTGCAAACCTCCCATGCTTATTGGTTGTCTTCCAAAAACTGTGCTGAACCATATAATAAGTTCAAATTTCATTAAGCCTAGGAGCAGAGGGAGTTTCTAGCATGCTGCTAAAATCATGGCATAATGTTCTGAACCGGATGATTGCATTATAATCTTATTCCAGTTGGGATCTTCTTTTCCTAATAGAAGGCTTTTGAATCCAAGAAAGGAAAGTAAGAGGGACTCCAGCACTGAAGTCTACAGCAGTGTTACTGAAGGCATTGCTTAGCTGTCATGTGCATGGAAAGAGATGATGACATTGTTATTACTTAAGTAATTCTGTCTTGGGTGTAAGACTGTAGCTCTGGCTTTAATTCTGTTCACATGGAAAGCTGCAACAACAACATGGTAACACCATGGTGACAGCCCACGGGACTATCACTGCCTGATGATAAATACAGGTGCTTTTTACCTAATAAGAAAATAGGACCTTCTAGTAAAATACAGAATCGTACAATTGTCACAGTTGGAAAAGATCTCTAAGGTCACTCAACCAACTGTCAACATCGTCATCCCCAATAAAATCAATAAAATACATTTATCAATATCTGTGTCACTATGTTCACTAAAGCATGTCCTGAAGCGCTTCATATACATGATATTTAAATACCTCCAGGATGGTGATTCCACCGCCTCCCTGAGCTGTCCACTCCAATGCCTAACTGCTCTCTCAGTAAAGAAATTCTTCCCCATATTTACTCTAAACCTCCCCTGGTGTATCTTCAGGACACTTCCTCTAGTACTATCATTATTCCCTTGTGGGAAGAGGCCAGAATCCATCTCCCTACAACCTACTTCCAGCTAGTTGTAGAGAGCAGTAAGGTCCCCTCTCAGTCTCCTCTCCAAACTAAACATTCCCAATTCCCTCTCCCTCTTGGCTCCCAGTCTCTGGTTTGAAGTATAGTGCTGGACCATGAAGCCAAGGTATCAGATGCCTGGAGTCAGATGATTAATACAGGCTCTTTATTTAAAAGATTGATGATGAGAATTCACAGTGACTCATGGGAAATTTTGATGGTTAATAGTGACTCATTGGCCACATCATTCTGGGAGTGGTTTTCTCTCCTCATAGATGTCATCTTTGTAGGCACAGCAAAAAACAAGACTGACGTACTGTGGTGCAAGAGTAGAATGTAATATTTAAATTTCTGTTAAGTGTTTTCTTTTGATTGCTCTCATTAGTTATGTCAAGTGAAGCTGGTAAAGTCTTCTGGAGTATTCACTTGTCCCCAGGCCCAATATATTGTTTTCATTGTTTGTCTCAGAGGTCTTTAAAATCTTTTAAAGATTCTTTGCTTCAAAATGCAAAGTGCAGAAGTCTACAAAAATTGGTGACAAATAGCAGATTGTATTTTTTAAAAAACATATTTATTTTATAATTATGGCCAGTTAAATAATCTATAACTACCTCCAAAATAATTCTTGGTTATATTACATCTGGAAAATGACTAACTAATTTTAAACTATTAAAAAAATCATCTGGGCAGACAAATCTGCTTGCCAAGTTTTAGGTGGATAGGATCCAGAGTGGCTCAGATATTATATGTGAAAACTCAGTTCTTACCATTGAAATGTCAAACTACAGCACCAGAACCTTGATAATATAACTTTTAAGAGAGCTAAGTGGTATAATACTGTATTTCACTCATGAACAAAAAGGCCTATTACTCAGAAGCAGAGCTTGAAGTAAATTATAAGGACTATTTCTTCAGCATTGTATGCCAATTGTATGACCAAACAAGATCATGCTTTGAGTTGAATGTCTCCATTTCTTGGATTTGTTGCCTAGTACAATATCAACAGATTTTGAAAGTCCATTGGTTGTGGCCTCAAGAGATACTCAGCAGACTTTTATTTGTTAACATTAAATCCATCAGGGTAACACAGGCTAAATAAAACTTATCTCCCCAGTTTTTTTTTTCCTCTTTATTTGTCTTTATCTTAGTTACATGCAGTACAGCACCTGGCAGAATACCAAGGGCTAAAACTCAGCACTCTGTGATGTTGGTGTACTAGCAGCTTAAAAAGCAGTTTTCCTGCCAATTTAAACTTTTACTTTTTAATGAAGAATTTAAACCAGAAAAGTTAAGCATTCCTTGGGTTTGCTCTTTAGTAGGAAGTAAGTTTGAATTGGCACTGTGGTTCTTCTTTAAAATCTTATTGAACCAAAACTAGGAATTCTGTTCAAATCCATGTAGTTCCCAAAGAAGATAAAACACCAAAAGAGAAATAAACAAAATTTAAAAAATAATTCAATAAATATATTTTACATCTTGTATTTTGTAGAAACAAGCTCCTCTTTCATTTCTTTTTTAATAATTTTGTGTAAAATAATGCAGGCCTAACTCATAAGAGAAATTCCTCCTTTGAAGGTGAACTCAAATCTCTTTCAAAATATACAGGAACATAAAATACACACAGAACATTTTATTCCTATATCTGCGCCATCACAGGAAGATTATTTCCAGTCTCTAAAATAACACTGCAGACTTGTGGGGTTTCCTGTATATTTTATGTTGAGGAGCTCCAGAGGCTTTCCCTATTTGTAACTCAGCTTACCGCTCCCTGAAAGAGAAGAAGAGGCATGAGAGACTTTGTGATACCTTGGAACAACATGTAATGAAATTTGTTTTCTTTCACCTCTCCTTCCAAATATAATCCACATTTTCTGTTGATGGGTTTGGGTGAAATGACCAAAACAGTCTAAAGCACAGGACTGTATTGCACAATTTTGATCTTGCAGCTGCTGTCCCAAGTTGTTGACCACTGTGGGACTCATTTTGAGGCCTTTACAAAAACTGTATTGTTCTTCAGCATTGTCAGAGAACAATGTCAGTGGAACTGGGCACTGTCATATTCCAGACAAGAGCAGGTTCCCAGAAGCTGAGCTGCCTCCAGCTGCTCCAGCAGGAGTTAGATACTATAATACCTTGAGAAGCTGGGCTATTGCAGCTATTCAGAGCTTAAATTTAAATGCATGCTTATGTACTTAACTGGCTTTGGTGATATTAGTCATCTTGCCTAAGAACGAGCTTATCTTCAAAGGCACTGAACTTTTATAGCTCTCATTTCCTTGTGTTACAGGTGCTCTGGGCTTCAGAGAAGGCAGCATACCCACTCAACTGTTTATTCCCCTTCCATCAGATGATGAACTGGGGATTGGTGACTTTGAAGTCTTTTTTGCAAAGTGTTTGGAGATTTTGGGGAGCAAGACTGAAGAAGACAGATTATTACATTAGGTTTGTTTTTCCATAATTTATGGATCTTATTATTTTCAATACATTCACTAGTGAAGATTTTATAGTCCTGCCAATGATCCCATGCACAGAAAATCACTGGAAATGCAGCATAACTGCAGTAGCATCTGACATAATGTAGACCATCATGCACACACCCCTCAGAGCTATTTCTCCTTGGAGCCATGGCACAAATTAACAACTATCAGCTTCTGTCATTACCAGATATTTTGAATTACATCTGTATTCAGGTTGATTTTCAGATCTTACATTGTTATATACTTCCTGTGTTGCAATGGCTGTTTGGACAGGGTTTCAGAAACAAAACGTGATATATTACTAGGTGCAGTTCCTTATGTTCCAAGAAGAAGATGGAGAGAAGCACTCAAACTTCATGAGATAGAGTGGAACTTAAACTGAGTAAGATTGATTCCTTGGATATCATGAGAGTTAAAGACAATGAAACACCTGAAGTTCTGAAGAATTTGTCTCATACTGGTTCTTTGAAGAAAGTATAAGTGAAGTTTCACATAGTGTATGTTTCTTAATTGTTAGTAGGTTCTCCTCCCTCCAGGTTCATGGTGCTATCTATCAGAACACAAAAGGGATGGGCTTTTTCAGAGGGAGAATATAGCATTGAGCACAATCAGCATTGTTATAGAAAAAGCTGAAGTCTCAAAACTATGGTGATGCCCTCACAGAACAGAAGTCTATGCATAGATCCCTGAGATCTATATGAATATTCAATCAGATACCATCAGATATGTGTTCCATTTTGGTTAAAAAGGGACCTTCCTGCAAACATATGATTAAACATGCAGTTACTCCACACAGAACTGCTTCTCTGCTTAAGTCCTGCCTTAAAATTTCTTTTTACCTGTGGCTGAATAAAGTGCAACATTGGTCATTCAATGTGGACAATAAGCTCAGTGCTCAAAACCAAGACAAATGGTCCAGGAAATGGATGAAATATTTACTGCAGTATTCTTGTCAGCCAAACTCAGGTAACATGCATTACAGATATACACCATAAAGGAATAAAGACTGTGTACTTGAAATAACCACTAAAAAAAGAAAAGAATGTAATAAGAATGTTAATCACTGTGTAATCTTCTAACCAAAATTACATCCACAACCTTCTAAGATAAGCATGTCTCCAAAACGTCTTCTCTCATGAAATCTTCATGTGCATCTAGCATTTCACTAAACTTTGATGATGAAAGACAGAAGAGAACCCAGCTGTCATTTGAGGCTTCATTCCCTTAATGTGCATCCTGTCTCATGATAAAATGTATCAACAACTTGGTTAACTTGGCTGCTCCTTCCTTAATCCATGGGAAACTTAAACTTAATAAGCATTTTCCTCAAGTGTGGTTTGCTCCCTCTTCCTTTTCCATGAGGGCTCAACTTTCCTGACTGGCATGCTAAATAAATTAGAGGATGCTCTGTTTGTCCTTCACAAATCTACATAGGAGGGAAGAAAAGGTCAAGCAGCTACTGGTAAAACAGCCACAAATGTTGTTTGTGACCACCACAAAGCAGGTGGCTTATGCAATGGACACCGTTGTGTTTCCTCATGCAGATGATTTGGTATCACATGGCTAAACCCTGAATGCAGACACATGGCTGAAGAGACATTTGCTCAGTTTATGGGGTGAATGAAAAAAGCAGAATATATATATTTCAGAACACATTAGATATTTCTAAAATACTTGATGGTACATATATTGTATGTTTAGCACATGCATTATGCCTCAAAGTGTTCATGCATGGGTATTTATTTTAATATTTATAGACGAGTTACAACACCAAGCCCACTTCCAGGTATCAGGAATCAACCTATATTTCACAGCTATTTTTATAACCAATAGTAAATCTTGTAGATGGTGTGAGTACTGTGTAAATTGTCTGACCTTGAGCAAGAAGAAAACCCCACAGGAAGACTTCTATATGAGAAAGCAGAAAGGCGTGCCTGAAAATGGTTCATGTGCAGCCAGAGACAGTTTGGATCTACCCTAGGTTCCTTAATAAAATGAAATGAAAGAACATGCATACTACACCTAAATATCTCAAAGAAGCCCAAAACTCTTTCTTTCACTGTGGGCTGAGCAAGGTGTGGGGCCAGCAGTTTTGGAAAAGGTGGTTCTTTGCTGTTCTCCAGGAAATGTACACATCAGCATTAAACAGCCGTATCTGACTGAAAGACCAACATTAGGAAGAACATCACTACTGTCTTCTGCAGCTTGAACTGAACTATATGCTTGCAGTGCCCAAAAATGCTCCACAGGGCTCTCTTTCCCTGGTGCCAATGGTACTTTAAGGAGGCAGAAGACTCTGCCAGTAAAAAAAGAAACCAGTTTAGAAGCACCAGAGACTAACAGTTGCTAAAGTTGGGAGAAAACACCACCAGTCATCCATGATATTCAGCCCACAAAAATCTGGGAATTTTCCCAAGGCTATCTGCATGGTGTCAATGTGTAACTGCAAAAACTGGAGAGACATAAATATTTTTGAAGGAATTAGCACCTGGAAATATATCTCTCTACTGTAGTTCAGAGGCTGTGCCTGAATAGGCAGGTGTAATAGGCCTTTCTTGGGCTCTGATGACAAAGTGGATGTCATGTTGATGTGCCTGGATCTTCTTTCTCCCCAGACACGGTGCTCACATGACACATATCAGACACTGCTCCTGAAAAGCAACCTCCTAAACCTGTGAATCACCTGAGGGTGATGGTGAGCCACACGTTGTATAAGCAGCTTGACCAGGAATGGTGCAGAACCCTGACCTACGCAGCAGACCCACTTAGCTTGCAAGCATGAGTGCCATGAGATAGACCATGTCCTATTGAATATACAGCAGAAAGATTTCTTTTATTTTGTCAGATTTTAAAGTCTGGCTGTCTTAAAGGGAATCTGATCATAAAAAAGAATTTCAGACAAATGTTGTCTAGACTGTAGGTTATGCAAGCAAATGTCCAAAGTCTGAGTGAATATTTTGGTTTTAAATCCCATCATTTTATCTTGGGATACTGACTTGTATAGTTCAAAAGAAATATGCATCTCTGTGTGCATATATTGACATATATGTATATATGTGGAATGCTTATTTGGATACAGTGTCAAGATCACTGAAGTTGAGATAACACCTGTTGTGAGGCAAATTCATTCTAAAAATGCATCAGTTCACTTGCTCTGCAAATACTGGTAAGAACTAGGTTAAAAAAAGTATCAGATGGGGCAAAAAAGACAAATCTCACAGGATTCTTTAATGTTTTCTATTTCTAATTTCTATTGTAGTAGCAGTTTATTGAGGTTCTAGAGGGCTACACTGACTAATCCTGAGGGATATTGAGTACAAAGGGCTACTCACTGTCTTGGTAGAAAAGTCTTCTATTTTTCTAACCATCTTCACCTTCTGTGTAGCATTTTTGGAAGAGGGCTGCACACACAGTATGTGAAATAAATACAGGTTTATACAGTAGTGCAAGAGAGTATTTTCTGAAGGTTGTGAAAAAGGGCAAAGTACTGATTTGCCTGCTGTAGAGCAAATAGAAACTATTTCTACAGATAAAAATACTTATGCGAATCTCTCCTTTGAAAATATCAGTAAGTAGAAAACCTTATTACAAGGAAGAATATACATCTGTTAAAAGAGGCAGCCATCAAAACCAATACACAATTCCACAGTGAAAGCATAGGAAAAGCTGTGACATAAAACTTCAAATATTCCTAAAATCACACAACATCACATTAATTCCTCAAAATTTCCATAAGAGCAACATAAACTTTGAGGCCAAACCTTTACATTCATCTTCCATCAGTTTCAATAACTGATGTTTAGCAGCAAATTCATGAGAGTTGTGAGAGTTCAACCACTGGAAAAATGTGTCTACTTTTAGAATTTAACCCTGAAAACAGCAAAGCAAGTGAATGAGTCACTTTAAAGCAGGTTTTCAATAATCTAATGGCAACCATGTGGGCCTATGTACTAACTTCAATTCATCGTTTCAATATCCTACTGTTCAGCAATAGCAGCTCAACCCTGAAACTGTGATGTAAGCCTAAAACCCTATAATGCCCTCATTCAGTAATGGAAAATCTTCAATAAATGGAGCTTTCCAAGATATCAAAATAAAGATCAGAAAGGGGACATATTCTTCCTAGTAATCATAAAGAGAATTTTACATATAATAACCGAGTACAAAGAACATGTTGCAAGCAAACTGAGTCCAAATGTACCTCTGTGTCATCCCAGTGAGTTCACAATCCACCAGAGCTTTACTGTTGTGCTTGCTGTGATGTCACACAAGTCTCTGGATGTGTGACCTTCCTAGTATATATAGCTCATAGTTATCTGTGCTGTTCTCTTCCTTTCTTTTTATCCCCAATGCTAAGACTGCCTTTTAACTATAAAATGCAATATTTTGATTTATGACAAAAAGGTTAGTTAGGGAAGTTGGATCCTAAATTGTTCAGTGGAATCTTTATCCTTTGATTATGTAGTTGGTCGAGCAAAAGCATTTTGATTCATTCTATTTCAGTTAAACTCTTCTTTGCAACTGACCTAAAAGATGACCTTTTTTATATGCTTTGTATCCCCAGGAAAACAGAAAAATGCAGAGGGATTATTAATGGGATTTAATTTATATTATATTAATAAATGAGTTATTAATGGGATTTCATACTACATATTTTAAGCTTTTGTTTTAACATACACAAAAATTAAAACAAAAGCCATGCAAATACATAAAGGCTTGACATATAATCTGAAACCCAGCGTTAACATTTTTTACTGCCATTGTAAATTAATTAGATAATTTTTGTAATTAAGAAAATATGCAATGTATTCTGTGACTTTATAATTAGCTTGATAGTGTGGCTTGAAACACAGTTACACCTTAATGCTCTGTTTGAACCGGTGCTCTTTAGAATGGTATTGTAATTCCTTGCTTCTGTATTTGAGGTCCATTTTTTCCTTTTCTTTTGGAGTTATATTGTATGCTTTCAGTTTTTCTTTATACACATTCACTGTTATGTACCACCAAACAAACAAGAAGAAAGAGAGCATAGATAACTTCTTACTGTATCCTTTGTAATCTCCAAACTGCCTAATTGCTATACTTGGTGCAATGGAAAAAAATTTTGGCATATTATCCAAGGTTCCAAATACAAACATACTCTGGAAACCAGTCCTTAAGCAGAGCAAATTTTAATGCTTTATATCCCTGTTTCCGTAGCTAAGGGTCTGGACCAAAATCTGTAGCTCTAAATGTTTCTTTAAGCTTTTGTTGGATTCAAAAAAGTCCCCTGAATTTTAGTTGCAGGCTGGGTTTTAACATCTGGTTTTAAATTTAAATCAATACTTAAACTTTAAAATGTGTGTGTGCAAGAGAGACATAGAAAGCGAGAAAGAGAAAATGCGCACAAATGAATGTCTGGCTTGGCAGGAATTTCCTATTCTGTTTCTAGAAGAGTTTGTTTTGCAGCAAAGCAGTCAGTAAGATTACTCATGTTATAAACTTTTTAGAACATTTAGTATATGGCTGTAAATTTCAGTATTATTCATAATCCCAGTAAAGTGATATTTGGCCACAATAGATTTGGGTTGATTTTTTTTTTCCTTTCCACCTGCTGTATTCCTTGATACCCAATATCTGTCCAATTGCCCTGACACCTAATGTACAATGGATTGAAAGGGCATGTTTCCCTGCATAGTTCCAAATGCAGGCTAAAATCATCAAAAACTCATGAGGTGAGGGCAAAGGGAGCTGAGTTTCTATGGATTATTTTATTAGTCTCTGTTCCTCTGGTCCCTCAGTCCCTTGCAAACAGATGCATCTCTTCCCCATCCCTGGCTTGCTTAGTCTTATGCATCTGAAGTAAAAAATACATCCAGTATACAATTCAGGGTAGCTTTTATATCTGTACTGCTCAAGCAAGGAGTAGGGAGTGTAGATGGACAGAGAAACTATATGCCTTGGTGGGGCATCCCATATCATAAAAACTTGTGGCTACACGGGGATCAGAGGAGGAATGAGTATTTGCATTTGTATGCATTTATATAGATTAGCTAATGCTGGAATAAGAAGTGCTGTATTGAGCACTGGATATAAAGAATTCCATTTTTGCCTCTATGTATTCTTTCTGGTTCACATTGATGATTTCGCACAGTGTTTGTAAATTATGTTCACAGTGCTCTTCCAGATAAAGATCATAAAATGAGGATTTTTTAAAAAAAATATTTTAAGCAAAGCACAGACAACATGATGTCCTTTTACTCTGGAAGGAACTGGTAAAAGTAGAGCAGTCAATGAGGCTACGGCAGTGAGACCACTTCAGATCTGGTATGATGGCTGGCTCAGTCCATTTCTCACAGCATCACTTAGGAGTTTCATACCTTCTATATTTTAAACACTTCTGGGAACATGGTTTTGTCACCAAGTACTATAAAACTAGGAAACGAGGGAGGGGGATCCTACCTGCCTTTGACTTGGTTCCTTTTTCTTTGTCTGACACACCTCAGCCTCATCCTTAAACAGCTAGGTCCTGAATTTTTCTGTGCATCCTTGTTTCCATCAGAGCCCTGGGTACAGCAAGTGTTATTGTGTCCATAAGCACTTTGGTGTAAAACTCTTCAATCACTAGAAGGGATATATGGCAGTGAAGATAGTCTAGCTTTTACATTTTTTATCACACTAGGGCTATTTTTTCTTTCTTTTCCACTCTTATTATTAACCTTTTTATAGAAAATTGGCTTACCAAGAATTTATGAATTAGCAAGTCTATTATAATGATGAATGGTAATTACCATTTAAATCCTGAGTCATTCATCAGCTTGTTCACCATATGTCAGGTGATACAAGAGTGCATGAATACTTGTCTGGTGAATATTTCTCAAATTATTGTTATATTTGCCTGAACTTTGGACCTGTATGCCAAATACTAGGTGAATAAAAGTTACAATGATAAAAAAAAATTTAAAAAATTTACTGGCAATTTAAGGAGAGAGGGAGTGATAGCACAATAAGAGGTATCTCTGATAGTAACAATTATTAGGATTAATATTAGACGATTATTATAGTTTTTAAAAAATTAGGAAGAATGAACATGTGTTTGATCTTTTTGACAATACACAGAAAAGCTTGTGATGGCAAATAAAATTGTTGTATAAGATATAAGAATCCTGGCTAAGGAATTATTTTTATGAAGAAGTATGGTTAGGAGGCCAAGGGAGGTGATTTTCCCCTCTACTCCACTCTTGTGAGATCCTACCTGTTCTTACTGGGGAGCACTGTGCCCCAAACCCAAGAAAGACCTGGCGCTGTTTGAGAAGGTCCAGAGGAGGGCCATGAAGCTGATCAGAGCACCTGATCATCTATTGGAACACTCCTTTTATGAATATAGGCTGAGAGGCTTCGGGTTGTTCAGCCTGGAGAAAAGAGGGCTCCAGGGACACCTTATAGCAGCTTTCCAGTACTGGAAGGACACCTACAGGAAAGCTGGGGAGAGACTTTTTATAAGGGAATGTAGTGATAGGATAACAGTAATGATTTCAAACTTAGAGAAAGTAGATCTAGATTAGAGATTAAGAAGAAATTCTTTCCTGTGAGGGTGGTGATGCACTGGAAGAGGCTGCCCAGAGATGTTTTGGATGTGTCCCCCCCACCCTGGAGGTGTTCAGTGCTAGGTTTTGTGAGGTTTTGAGTGACTTGGTCTAGTGGGTGGTGACCCTGCCCATGCAGGGGGTGGGAACTAGATGATCTTTAAGATCCCTTCCAACCCAAACTATTCCATGATTCTAAGAAGTCATACCTTGGAAAGAGCCTTCCAATAAGGCCAGCTAGTTGGGTCTAGCCTGAGGCTGCTTGGGAATTTTTGCCCTCAGCAGTTTCTTCAGGAGTGTGAAGGGATGTAGTGGCTCTTGCCAGGATCCCAGGGAATGGATGTCTATGTGGCTCAAGCAGCATTTCATTTGATCCTGCCACTCTTCTTCCTTGATGGTCTTTAATGATGGGAAAATAAATTGAAAGGGCACAACAGCTGAGCTGCCACTCAGGCTCCCAATAAAACCTGGGGTCTGCTAATGGGGTCATGTGGGGACAACTTCACTTCATTTGTCAGTGCCAGACATCCTGGGGGTGTAAATGCAAGATTTTTATCTCCAGAGTTCTCAGCCCACCTTCTTGCAAAGCACAAAACTGCAAAAGTGTCCTCTGGGTCCTCCATATAAAATAATCTTTTCAGATATGACTGAAATTATTGTAACAGGAATGGGTGTACATTATGTGCCAAGTGATAAAGACTCTAAGAATGAAGCTAACATCAATGATTATAACTTTGACTATTTCTTTTCGTTTTGATGCACAGTATCTCTCTTAGGTTTAACAGCTCATAAACTGAAGCCAGCTTTCTGAATGATCATTTAATACTTGAAATGTAACCATAGACTAGGAAGAAAGTACTAAGATATTAATCCTGGCAGCAGACAGCAAACACTAGACACAGAAGCTTAATGGGGCTGAGCTGAATGGAACATAACAAGTCTTCTAACCTAACTAAATACACTCCCCGTCTCTGTGCGGGTTGGGAATGTTCTCTTTCTATAAGCATCTGAACACAGGAAAATGTAAAGTAACAGTTAAACTGAGTAATGTTGCATAGCTAAACTGAGGGGATATTGTTCAGCTTATCTAGCTAGGAAACAAAAAATTCTAAGAAGATTGTTTTAAACAAAGGTCTGAATTCCTATCAATGCCTAGTTTTCTTCATGCTAAAGTTGTGGTTCTGCTTTTTCTATAATTGCTTCCACTTCTGAAAAAAAAAAGTAAGTTCCATATTCCTGTTCCAAAACTATGTTCTTTACATGTGTATGGAGAACAAAGTTGTTGAAGTTAAAAAAAAACCAAAACACCACCAAACAGAAAACACCCCATAAAAACCAACCACGGAATTTCCTGTTGGATCCTCTTAGTTTTGGATCAAACCAAACCCCTGACTAATAGATGAAAAACTTTCAAATATTCAGCTCCCTACACAAATTTGGAAAGGTGAACCCAGAGGTAGGATCCACTGCCTGCCAATCTCTATCTTACAGTGAGTGGTTTTATGTACTGTGCCTGAATTTAAATAGACTCAGATGCTGCGTGTTAAAATTAGAGGTGCTTTCTTGCTTTGCCAATGGACTCAACTAGATAGTACAATTTTAAAACAAGATTACTTTGTAAAAATTATAATATGCCTTCATTCAGATGCTCTTGGTTCAGAAGCTCTTGGAAATGGATAGAAAGGCACCAGGTGGTAGGACAGAGAAAAGGCCAGTGACAACATTCATTTACAACCTAAGAGAAAGAAAAATAAAGGAAGAAACATGGCAGAAAATTTTCTCCACGGAAGAGAAAAATAATAAAAATAACAAAATAAAAAACAAAAAAAAAATAAAGCCATGTTTGCTTCAGAAAAGAGTTGGGATTTTGGCCATCAGTTTCAGCAGTAGAGATGCAGGCAGAGTAAGCCATTACTCAGACATAAGGAAAGATATCAAAATTATTCTCTAGCCTCATTTGTATTCTGCAAAATTTAAGCAGACTATAAAATAGCATGCTTTTTTTGGCAGCTTGTAAGTCATTACCAATAGTTTTGGATGCCTGCAAAAGCCATCCACCATTCAGCTCTACATATTGACCCACAAATCTGGTAAAGATAACACTTCTGTTTCTGCTTGAGGAAAAAACATCGTGTAGCAGTCAGGTGAGTGTTCTCTCAAGGAAAATGCTAAAAAAAAAAGTCCTTTATGGTGGCAGATACTGTATCCCTAGATTAGCAAAAAGGCAAAGATTCCCACTGACGCCTCCCACCGGAGGCCCCAATATTCCTAAGGCCGCCTCTGTATGTCAGCATGTGAAGTTGATCTTTCCCAGCTGACGCTGGGCTGAAATTTCTTGGAAGCAGCTGGGGTGGAGATGTGCCAGACAACCTTAAAAAATAAATCAGTTACAAGTGAACCAGGGCAACCCCCAAGGCCCAGAGGCAGGGAGGGTGTTTTGCTACATGCATTACTAATTAACTGTGAAAAGTTTTGAACAGTCCCAATTTTTTTTTTTTTTGTGAGTACCAGCTACCTTTTATAAGAAAGGCCATAAAAAGAAGGTAGAAAACACGGTTCCAGTAACTGAAATTAAGCATACCAGAGTCGGGGGGAGGGTGGAGACGGATCCACAACCAACCTCATTTTAGCTTTTATTTTATTTTTAACTGAATTTGACTCTTCATGTCAGACAGGGTTCCCTATCATATATCATAACCCCTAGTGATGCAACATTTTTACAATGCTTATTTTTTTGCCCATTCCCCAATAATTTTTTCCAGACAAAAATGACTTCAGCCTGCAGAAAGCCTCTGGACTGTGTTCTAACTAGCCAAAACTAAGCCTGCAATTAGGATTCTTGAATCACTTGGAAAAATAGGTAGTCTTTACCTTGAGGCTCATGTTACAGTAGGGAGTGAATATTCCATACCCTGCACATTCAGAGTTCAAAGGCCTCAAGAGAGAGTAGAATTGTACCAGAACAGCTTGATTTTGGCTAACTGAAGTAAAATAACCATAGTTTTCATATTTTTAAGCCATCTGAGAGCCTGCAGGAACCTTAAACAAGTTTTATCAATAATAAACAATTTGTAAAATTTTGGTGATACCTAAAATCTATTACTATCAGGAACTGCATGCATCCATTGTGGCCTGAATATATTTTGCTGACCATTCTAGACAACATTTTCAAGCGAAAATACAATTTATTTGCATCACTTTATGCAAAAGTTGTAAGCTAAAAACTTTATAGCACATGTCATAGAGGAAGGGGTTTTCCTTAGTTGCCTGTCTCTGCCAGAAGCAGCTATCTCCTGTTCCATGCAAATTTCAATTGCATGCTGTTTCTGCCGATAGCCAGCTTAGCTGAGCAAGACACATGGATGATTATAGCTCACATTTACCTTCTAGATGATAGAAAACAGAAACATTTGAACCACTGAACCACTGAATCTATGCTAGCCAATCATACCAGCCACTAACTTTTCTGTTCTTCGACCTGTCCAGCTGGCAGAGCAATGAAAAACAGGGACAAGTAGGCACCTCTTGTAATTGATGGAAAAATAATTTACTAAGACTGGGCTGCATCAGTGGCTGATACTCTTCTGCACAGTTGAAACCACACAGTGAAGGGCCCTGCACAGACACTTTAAGCCTTTATATCCTCACTGGAGTCCTCCCAGGAGTTTGTTTCTCTACTGTATTTCTGTTCATCTGAAGCCTTGAGGGGCACCCTGAGCTGATGGCAGTCCCAGAGCAGGGGGCTTCAGCTCCTCTCTGCCTCCTTACACTATGCAACAGCAAGGAGCAAGAGGCATGTGTTACAGCCCAAAGCAAAATAGGTGCATTGGAAAACAGGCTTAAGGTACACAGCCTTGCCTAACACCACGTTGTTAGGAAACACCTAATTCCCTCGAAGAACCCATGTGTGTTACTGAAAGTGAATGGGTGTATATGTGCCTCTGTGTGTGCATGTAATCCTATATTGTGTGTGTAGAGCATGCATTCACTTGACATTTAAAATAGAAAACTAAAAAAATAAAATACAGAAAAGCAGGTGCTCTGTGAAAACCAGGTACAGATTCTGAGCTTAGCTTTTATGAGTAAGTAGCTGAAAAGGGGTGTAAGATAAGAAATGTTATTAGAATAGATTCAGATTCAGTCTGGGAGGACTTTATACAAAGTCAAGCCCAAAGGAGTCTTTTCTTTGTCAGAATTCTTGTTGGAACTGTAGCAGAAGAATCAAATTTAACTGGCTTTTAAAAAAATATACCCTGGGTTTTGTTTTGTTTGTTTACCTTTTTTTGTTTGTTTGTTGGTTTGGTTTATTTGGGTTTTTTTTGTTCTTTGCCAAGGGGCATCAGTATATTTTTAAATCAAGCTGGAAATATGAACAAGGACTTTATTTTAGGAAATACGAACAAGGACTTTATTTTAGGAAATACTTTCCAGATAAAAAGTCAACTGTTACTATGCTCTATCCATTCAGTTACCTAATAGATAATGCATAAACTGGTTTATATAACCCTTAAATGCAAGATTTGAGGGAAAAATAAAAAATGGTAAGAAGACAGAAGTTGACTTATGGAATTTAGGCCAAAAATTCTCATACTGCAGGGCTATTTTTAAGGAAACAGATTTACCAGTAATCTCACATTTGATCACTTGGAAGGTATTTTTACTAAAATACATGAATACATCACTAGAAAATCAGTGGAATTATTCCACCATTTTAAGAATTAAAACTTGACAGCCCCTCATTTAATTTTAAAGAGTTGTTACAGAGAAAAAAATATCTGTGGTTTGCTGGAATTACTACAGTGAATATAAACAGAAGCAGATGGATTTGCAAGAGCTATGAAGGGAAAACACATCCTAAAAATGAATATTTCCTACAATGCCTTGACCTACTGTAATACCTACCAAACCATCTTTAACAGTAGGATTTAAATTGCAGAACTGACATGGCCAGTTTCTAGACCTTGACTTTGCCTGGTAAGGAGATCCCTGATGTGGAGGGGACTATTACTGAGGTTCTGTAGTTATCCTCTGCACTGAATGAAAAAATATGCCTTTAGGGGTTGTGGGTCCTTGCTGTGATTTACATAACTTACTGTGAGCAGCCATGGCAGACACCAATTATAGAGAACTTTGGAACTGCTCTACCTGTAGCTCCCAGTGGAAGCCATGTTTCTGTTGTATTAAATCTGTACAAAAATGACAATGGGGGAAAGGAAAAAAAATAAGTGGTGCTGTGAACGTTATAAGTAAACCGTTGGGAACAACAATATATGTACCATGGTGCAACAGATAATGCAGTTTTGCTCAGAATTTCAGAGAGCATCCAAACCAAAGGGAAAAAAAACCCCAAACCTAAAACCAAAAAAAAAACCAAACAAAACAACCCAAACAAGAAATATAAAACAGAGAGCAGCTGTAACATCAATTTGCCTTTCATGACCACTGCAGTTTTGTCAGGCAATAATCTAGAGGGACGAAATGATTTCTGTTATGTGTTTGGTTTGGAAAGGTAACATAGGCAGGTTAAAAGAATAATACATTTACCAAAGTGTCATCATATACAGTGCAGAAAAGGAATTCTCAATGTCAGCATGAAAAAAAAGAAATGTGCTGAAAACAGTTTCAAAATCTTACAGAGTTATTTGAATTAATATTCACTATGGACATCTCTGTAAAGCAGTCCACTGCACAGCTAAACACCTCCACAGCCTGAACAAAAGCTGGTGGCCAGCTAGGACCTGCTGCCTCCACAGGAGAGAATCTCAGAATCATAGAATCACAGAATGGCTTGGGTTGGAAGGGACTCTAAAGATCATCTAGCTCCAATCCCCCTGCCATAGGCAGGGGACACCTACCATTAGATCAGGTTGCTCAAGGGCCCATCCAAACTGGCTTTGAACACTGCCAGGGAGGGGGCAGCCACAACTTCCCTGGGCAACCTGTGCCAGTGACTCACTGCCCTCATAGGAAAGAATTTCTTCCTAAAGTCTAATTTAAATCTCCCCTCTTCAAGTTTTAAACCATCTCCCCTTGTCCTCTAGCTACACTTGTGCAAAAAGTCCTACCCCACCTTTCTTGTAGTATCCCTTCAGATACTGGAAAGCTATAAGGTCACCTCAGGGTCTCCTCTTCTCCAGGCTAAACAACCCCAACTTCCTCAGCCTAAGAGAAGAGAAAATTAGAGGCACATTTCTATCTTGTACTTGACCTAACACAGAAGTGTGAGATACTGATACTGCAGTGCATCTACACACTACGTATAGTTCAGGGCAAGCTGCTTCTTTACTATGATGGGACTTTTTGTGGGCTTCAGGGAGTAGAAGTGGCCCTTCCTGAGAGTAAGGATGCAAATATTTTGTGCACCATGCAGTGCTTCGGGTCCTGGTGCAAAGCACTCTGCACTCACTGGGCCATGTGCTCAGTGAAACTTCATCAGTGCTGGGTGTACTGGGCACACTGGGCAGACTGGGAAACAACTCTTGCAGAAGCCATGTAGCTCTCTTCAAATGTACGTATATACTAGTATGTGCTCAGTGTTTCCTAGAATGCTAGAAAATAACAGCAAAGAACCAAAAACCAAACCAAACAAACAAAAGGCACAAACCCCCCCCCAAAAAAAACAAGTGCTGCTGGTGAAAGAATGTAAGACAAAGCAGAAGTGAAGGACAGGAGGCCATTCAGATATCCCGTGCCTGGGTGTGTGGCTCCATGCCTGGGTCCACTCTGAACCTTGCTATGAGAAGAAAAGCTTTATCCCACTTCTGTTTTAGAATAAATTTTCAACTACTACCATTCCTGCCTGCTTGGGCTAGGTTTTATGCTGAACTGAACATGTATCTATTAGTTTCTTGTGTATTTCTCTGTTGTTGATTTTATAATAACCTCTGGTAATTACTAGGTGACCTCTAGCACCTAGCAAAATCACTTCCACATCTGGAAAATTTGGAGAAATCCTCAGTATATTTAATCTTTACAGTTAAAATTAGATGTTAGAACATTAAGACACAGAAGTTATTTGACTTACCTGAGGTTGTACAGAGAATCACTGACAGAGTTGGAAAGTAGAACTTGAAACCTCATGCTCCATGCTCAGTTCCTTTGTTCTTCCTTAGGACTTAGCGTTTAGGTTAAACAGCTTGTATCAAAAAAGAAAAAAAAAAAAAAAAAAAAAAAAAAATCAGTGACATTGGTAGTAACTGAATTAAGAAGCAGATCTCACTTTGTTTCCACTCCTGAGTGGATCAGTCCTGTCTGCAGCACCTAACCTACAGGAGAACTGTTTCTCACCAGCTTTGCAAATTCAAAAGGTCTCAGATATTATAGTTTGTGTCTTTCTTAAGAGATAGAATTGATAGTCCACTATTTCTACACTCTATAGACAAAGGGACAAAACCTACATAGCTCTCAATGATGGATGAAATCCAGAAAGAGCTGAATTAGCTTTGTCCAAATACATTTAAATTAGTTTAAAATATTTGCAGCTGATTGCTAACTTCAGCTGAACAAATGAGCTTCAGATCCTTGGCAGCAAAACCAGATCAAGGACTTTTTTGTGAGTATGGCAGCTTTGTCTTGGCTGAGCAGCCCGAGTATGTTGCTGTGAGTCCAGGAGTCTGATTCTCAGGCATCTAGGTTGGGACTTGGGCTCCATAGTCCAGTTTGGAGAGAGGATTCTGTCTCTCTGGACCTTCTCTCAGGATGGGGTCAGAAGGGCTCCACATTCTTCAGTCCATGTCTGCCCTGCAACTCTGATGAAAATGGGCTTTCTGTGTAGCTTATACTACTGTGACTCCATTATATGTAGCAATCAGTAATTACCATCTTTGTATGGGTTACTAAAAATTCTTCTAGTCTAAATTTAATTGAAAATAGGGAAGCAAGCATTGGAAAAGGATATGATTCTACAGTGGCTCATCAGCCGAGAAAAATCCAGATGCAATGCAAAGGCTTAACCAGTTCACAGGGCAGGTGAAGAAAATTGTAATTCATTTGGGGAACTGTGCTCCACTCAGTCTCCCTTTGCACACCACACTCCTGGAAGGCACCAGCATCACAAAGGAAAACCATGTCATTTTCATTATGTTTCCAGGAAGGGTGGGTTATACCAAATTTGCACAGAAGCTTCATTCTAAATACACGCTCTAGGGTGTGATGTTAGAGCTGTTGTTTTCTAACAGCCAATGCTTGCAGATGTTTTTAATCTATTAAGTCTTTAATAAAAATCAGCAATATTGTAACTTTAACTAAAGCTGTATTAATTGTATTCATTCTGCTGCAGGTGTTATCCCATAAAGATCATTTCACATTATTACTGAAAGGAGGGGGATGGGCTAAACATATTTTCTATTTTAAAAATTTAAACACCTTTTTATAAGTTTCACATATTTCAGTTTTTCTGCCTTTCTAAAGCTGAAATAAGATGGTGTTTTAAACATTGCCTCATGTTTATGAACAAAGCAAGGTGATCTTTGAGCATATCAGACTGTACAGACAGAAAGAAAATAATTTTACAGATCATTTTTACCTATGTTATTAAGATTCAAGTCTTGGTTTCTTACCCTTATAAACAGTGTCCCAAAGACCTGTGGTATCCTCTGTGTTAAGTGCTGAGTTCAAGAGATTAAGGGCAATGACTGGCATCTAGTTCACTTTTATTTCCATTTCAGTGCAACTTCACATCGCTATACATCTGTTTTGTTGATTCACAAGAGCACTTGAGATGCTTTACAGTTGATTTTGACAAGTGCTACAATTTGATACGGGCAGATAATTCTTGCTGAGATGATTTCAAAAGTACAGAAATTATAATTTTGAGTAGATATTACCTTTCTTTATGATCAGAATTTTCATGTAATATACTGTGCACTTAAGCTTCTTAATCACATTTTCCTTTTTTTAAACATTACATTCTTTCCATCTAATCTAGTAAAGTATCGCAAATTAAAATATTATTCTAAATATATCTTGGGGTTTTTTTTCCATGTGCTGTGGACAGCTCATATAAAACCCACATTAAAAAAGTGTTGTCTCCTAACCTTCTCCCCCCCAAAATTTCATTTGGAATTTAATTAAGCCGTGAGACAGGACAGACTGTGTGGTAGGGTTGATTAATGCATACCTCACATGCATTTCACTTCATGCTTCCAGCACATCTGAGGTGTGGACTAATCAGCACAACTGCTCAATCCAAAGTGTCTTAGTGTGACTGTGAACTGTCATAAACTAAACAATAAAAACCTGAAATGCAACAAAGAATTCTTATGCTACCGAATATCACACAGAAGGATGGAATTTGTAAAAAAAAAATAAATAATAATTTCATTAAATTCCAGTTCTAAACACACCAGATCTATGTGGCTGAAAGGTTTTCTGTAACATGTGAGAGTGTTCTGTCCTGCCTGTGCCTTGTTCTCCTCTCTGCTCTTTGGGGGTGCACCAAAATGACAAAACCATCTTCACTCCCCTGTTCCTGACTCCCTCACTCCTGCTCTAATCCTCTGCACCATTTCTCCCTCTTTTTTGTTTATGGTTCTTCTGCCTTAGGCATTTCTCCCTGAAATATTTACCTGGTATCAGCCTGTGCTTTCTTGCATTGGTGGTCCCCAGGCACTGCTCATCACACAAATTGATGGAGGACTTGTCCTCAGTTAACCTCTGTGAACAATGTAGGAGGTTAACTCCAGATTTACACCAGGGCCACTGACAGTTTAAGTAGTCTCTGTTGGAGGCTTTCAGCAGAAAGTCTGGCTTGGTACTTCAAAGAAATACAGAGAAGGATGGGCAGAGACGTCCTCAACTTTGTGAAGGGACACCTACCACACGTTTGCCTTCCTCGAAAGGAGAATGGATTAATTTATACTGAAAAATTGCATGCCTGAACAGAAGCTATTGTAAGATTGTATTCTGAGAACCAGCAGAGTTATGTATCATGGTTACTTGATAATGTATTCCACAGATATAAATGAGAAAGCAAAAGTTTTCTCCTCTCATCTTCACTCACCTTCCCCAGAGTCCTGATCTTCTGAGTTGCTACTGAAGTCAACAGAAAGACTCCCATTGAGCTCAGCCAGGTTTGGCCATCAGAGAGTGAGTGCTACACCAACACCTGCATTGATTTTCAGAGGGCTGTGTGGCTGGGGGAGGAGTGGTGATTTTCCTGCTTTGCAGAGGGCTTGATCAGCAGAGCCCAAGGACCTCTGGCAATTATTGCCTGTGGCTCTGTGAACTTCAGTGGGTGGCATACCCACTGAAGGCCTCAATCTCCTCTGTTTCTTTGAAAAGAGAATTTGGCTGGAAGTCTCTGAGTTTAAACCAGAGAAATTTCTGGAGAAAGGGTGTGGGGGTTTTGTTTTGTTTTGTTTTATGGTTTTTCTTCTTTCTTTCTTTTTTTTTTTTTTTTTAATTTTCTCTCAAGAGAACAGAATATAGCCTAGAGTTTTTAAAAACCATTGGAAATGAGAAGCTGCTCAGTTGTGGGGGAGTGAAGGGTCCCCAAGGAATCTAACAGACTAGCAAAGGGGAGAGAAGTGTCTGGAGTAGTGAGGGAGGGAGGACGAAGCAAGCAACAAAAATAACAAAGTAGGGCTGAAGCTCATATACCGGAGGGAGCAGAGGGAATTTAAAGAATAGAGAAGGAGAGGCATATGTCCAAAAAAGGAGAAGATGATTAGAGTAGGAGGTGGGAGGGGTGGGGATGGGAATGCTAAAAAGCCCAGCTTCCCATCAAACACAAAAAAACGAGGGTCTGAAATGGCACACTCTGCTCAAGGGACTGCTCCTTGCTGATGCAGGCAGGTACACTGAAGTCAGGTTTTCACAGAAAGGCTGGAGGAATGAGCCCCATATTCACTGGAAGATTTCAGATGAGTCTTCATTGCATTGTCACAGCCATTGCTGGGCTGAACTGCCACGTGGCATGCAGGCTCTGCCATCCACTTTTACCTCTACGTGCACTGCTCCTGGGTGGGTTTTATGGTATGGTTTGCCAGCCACAAAACTTAAAAATAATTCAAATAAAATAAAAGAATTCTGCTAAGAGATATAGGCCTTCCCCATCTGAGAGGCACATGTGAACATGTCTATCACAAACTCTGTCAGAATCCCACAGAACTGAAACCTCTATCAGCATTTTTGGTCAAGAAAAATAGCTGATCCAGCCATAGTTTTTTTTAAAATAAATATACATACTTTTATGTTTAGCTTAGGCTCTTAGGTATAAATACTATTGAAGCCTAGGTATAAACGTAAATTCCTGAATATAATTTTTATTTTCACATGTGCTAAATGCCCATTATACATTCTTTATTCAGACGAATAGTCACTCTAGTCAAGATGCTCACTGAGGTTTATAGGGTCATTCACGTACGTAAGGAATTGTTGAAGAAGTAAGTGTTTATGCAGAATCCATCCTATAAATAGCAGAGAAAAAGCAAATAAGGTAATTCATGCAGGGCTGGTGATATATATACAGGGCTACTCTCAAACTTTCCTCTAGTGTTACATTTGTATTCATATATGTCAAAAATGCAATGTTATTTCTTTTCAAAAATAAATTGGAAGCACAAGTCTGTGGTGTATGATTATTTTATTAACTGATAAATCAGCTAGCTCTCAAGGGCACAGAGGAAACATATTTATTTAATTTACAAATAAACTGTATCCATTCCCATCTTTTGTTAGAAATACGCTTTGCACTAATAAATTCCAATATTTGATACTCTGGGATGCTTAGATATATTTTCAAAAGGTAAATAAAAATATGCATTTTTTCATATTTTTTTTTTAATTGACAGACTTCATATGCAAACATAATCTCATATGATAAGAACAAATGTGATTGTGCTTAAGAATGTGTTTTCAGAAGACCCGTGCTTTCATAGTCCTGTGGCTGGTATTTCCACAGTGGCTTTCTACTTTAGGCACACAAGTCCCTGTTTAAAGCTCTGAGCTGGATAGCCAGATTTTCTGCTGCTGGATGCTGGCAGTTTCATATCCATAAAGCCATGCATCCCCTTGTCCTCCACTGAGATCCAAATGGGTGGGTAACTGCACCCATATGGAGAAGCCCCTGTACATTTGAATATCTCGGATACAGTGTAAAAATTTGAATAAAAGAAGATCAACTACAAGGGGTCTTTTTTTTTTCCTATGACAAATCACAGGCTCTTACAGAAGATGTAAGAGTCGAGAGCTACTTAGTTGAGAGCATTCTCATGTCTTTTAAACACTTATAAAAGAGAGTTATTCCATAATTATCCATTACAGGGACAAAAACTTCTCCAGTTATGGAATAACTCTTTTTTTATCTTTTCTTAGTTGTAGAATCCCACTATAAGCTCCTTTTTAATAGAATAATTTACTATTAAAAATAGATGAAAATGCCAGACTCTTCTTTTTGTTCTCTTCCTATATATACAATTAAATAGAGTATTCCAGTTTAACAAAGAAGAAATACATTTTCTGATGCTGCCTACATTCTACATCTGTTCTCTCTCATGCTTAGCCCACAATGAGTGATTCTATCTTCATAAGCAGCAAGCCTGTATTTGTATATTTGTTGTCATTTTCTGTTGGCTCACATGCAGCTAAAAATTAGGTACCAGTTATTTGGTTTGCCCTATTATATGCAGCAGGTTGTACGTCCTAACCAAGTTACAGTAAATGCAAATGAGGCTAGTACATGATATAGTCAAAAATCCCCCAAAAAACAAACAAACAAAAAAAACAATCAAAGAAAAAACCTTTCAGAGGAGAAGAAAGCAGAACCCTACACAATAAAAATCAGTGAGCGTGTGAAAATTTTGGTAAGTTAGGAAGACAAGCTTATAGATGAGATACATAAAAAGTAACTGCTAAATTATCAAGAAAAGAAAAATCATAATTATGATACTTCACTGATGTAGTTGACTTTATTTTTTCAAATAGTCCTCTTGGGAATAGCAAAAGTCATTAGGTTCTGATTCTGTAATCCTTATTTCACAAATATTCTCACTGATTTTATTTTGTCTACATGTTTAGAAATTACACACAAGTAGTTTTTATTTACTACACACAGGTTTTAATGCTTCATGGTGGGAAAACTTAACATCTTTTGGGTGCTAAGGACTGCTAAAGCAGTCCTAAGGCTTCAGCTTTGGTTCTTTATTGAGCTGGTGGAGAGGAGAAGGCTTATTTTGTAGGCTGGCAATGGGGCTAAGGCTAAGGATTGACAGCTAAAATAAGCAGATGGCATCTACTTTTTGATGTTTCTTTCCAAGCAGTTATATGCCTGTGAAGTTTGGATATGTGACTTAAGAGAGTTTCTCCACCACATGTCAAAAACTTGGGAGTGAGTTAAAGACCCAAAACAGGCAATGGGGCTCCTATGTCAAGTTTCTTAACAGCGTGGCAAAACCTCTTACACTATCAGGGTGAAGTATGCCATAACTAAAGTAAATAGAAAGCTTGTACAGATAAGACATGACAAAGGAGGAGTTAAATGGCAGCTGGTATTGTTGTTATTACTATTACTGATATTAATACACTTTCGTATTGAGAAGGTTCTGGTGCTGGAGTTACCCTGTGCAAGATAAACAGTGTAATACAGGATTCCTATGGACACATCTGGAAAGGGAGAACTCAAAGCCAGCTGTGTGTAAGGCCAAGTAAATTGCTTACTTTGCTTAGGAAAAAGCAAGTGACAGCTGACTAAGAATATGAAAATAATAGCTGCTAATAAAGAAACTTTTCTAGTTGTATGTGTTCCTATTTCTTGTGGTTTATTCCAAGTTTTTTATCCTTCCTCTAGTAATCACTACTCTTTAG
>NC_044244.1:25113594-25138594 GCF_003957555.1 Calypte anna | reverse complement strand
TTGTTAAAACTTCTCCTTTTGTGTGCATTTGTTAAGATGATGGACAGTGTTTGCTGACTCTAGCTTATCTAAGCGTTTAACAGGAAAATCTTGGGTCAACTCAAACTGTTTGAGCCAACAATTTTTGTAACTGCCTGAATCTGAGGAATGGTTTTACAGTAATAAACAAACACAAGTAGTGTATAGAACTCTGCTGAAGAAAAGCAAAGCCTTCTGTATAAAGCCATGTCCACTTTTTAAAATAGCTCTAGATAATTTTTAAATGTCTTAATACAACCTTTGCTTTTAATCATGGACTGAAACTCACTTGAAAAGGATGGCATAAGCCAAAGCTTGGGCTTCTTGCTCAATGATGGAGCAGAAATATATTTGTATCTCAGGCTGCTTCCTGCTCCTGGTAGTTCTGAAAAATCCACATACAGTCATCACATTCTCACTCACCACCTATTTGTTTCTTTTTCTTATTTATTAAATAGTTGTCCTTATGTGACTGCAGCAGTTACTCCAAAACAGTCTTCTGGGGCCAGGACACATGCTGTGATAGGTTTAGGATGTTTCATAGTGTAACTGCTGGAGTACCCATTAGCCCACTAAAACGGGGAGGTAGGGCAAGCCATCCTGCACATCCCCCTTTCCCTCTTCTTCCTCGCCTTACCTTACAGTCTTGATGTGCTAATCTCAGCTTGATATCAATGAATGCTGCTGTTCCTAAATAATGTGCTCCTGAATATGTTGGTCCTTTAACAAACACATATGGGGAGAGGAAGGGGAAAAAAAGAGAGAACAAGAGGGGACAGGCAGTTAGTTTGAAGTTAAATTTATAGAAGAATGTGGAGATCGAGGGGTTTCCAAGTGTTGAAAGAAAAAAGAATAAATTAGAACTTCTCTTAATGTATTTTAAACAGCTTTGAAGTTCTAATGCGGAGTTATTGTGCACAGTAAGAAAGACCACTTTTCCCATGGAAATTAGCTAACTGATTGCCACAGGGGCAGCATGGGTGGCAAGAGAAGATGGAATAAAAACTGATCTCTGAAAAAAAATCAACTCATGAGACTTTACTGCTTGAACAGTCACATATACAGAACACAGCAAGTATGACTGCAGTGTTTGTATTTTGTTGGGAACATGTTTTTGGAGCAACCTTCACATTCTGTCATGTTACAAACCACAGTTGTCACCCATCCTTTGCAAGACAACAAAGATGAAAGGAACAGCCAGTCTCATCAGTGCTATCAGAACTCAGTGAATAATTTGCAATGAATAATTTAGTCTTAAAATATCACTTTTTTATTGCCCCTGAACTAATTGTGAAACTGTACATTCATTAACTAGGTAAGAGTTACTAGAATCAATTAATATTTTGCTGCTATATTCTACCCCAAAATTACAAATATTTTAGTCAGACATCTCCTTCTTCACTGACATGAGCTGCTTTTTCCAGATTCCAGTCTGTCCAGCTTGATCTGCTCACCGCCCCAGCAGAGTAGTGGTGTGGTGGCAGTTTTCAAAATTGCTAGAACAACCTGGAGGCTGCACTAATTTACACCAGAACATAAACAAGACTGAAAAAACAGGGATTAGATTTAGGTAGAAAGATTGTTGAAAAGACCTTATCATTTTCCTTCCCAGGTGAAATAGCAGGCATTCAGAGACACATGAGCTGGCTGCAACTCACTTCATTAATCAAATAAATGTGAATTTCAAATTTCAAATATAATATCTGAATATACAATTTTATATTGGTGCTGGTGGAGTTTCCAGCATTTGAATTACAAATTTGCTTTTTGCTAATCCATTCCCTAACAGAGATCAAACACTTGAAAATTCATGAAAAGCAAACATGAAAGGGTCACAAACACGGTCAAATGTTACCTGGCTGTTTAATTCAAATGGATACTCAAAGAAAATGTTTCCAATATTTGTTCAGCCCTTTCTTTCTAGTTAGCTTAAAAAATTAAAGTTAAATGGCAGACTAATACTATGTGCAAATCAAGAAAAAGAATCTGTCAGAAGGAGACTGGAAGATAGAAAAGCAGAAGATCATAAGGAGAAATGGACACATCTGGAGTCATACTGGATATCAGACTGCATCTGTGGTTCATATCCATAGCTGTGGTTTAACCTCTTATAAAAATAGATTTGAAATTTGGAAACAAGTTTAAAGTTTTAATATTTTCACCATTCATCACCACTGTGATAACCTGTTCTGCTGTTTACTCATTGCCAGGAAAATGCATTAACATCCAAACTTGCACCTGTATTTTGAGCCAGCAGCTGAAGTTAAGAAACATGGGTACATATTTCCTTTCTGTTTCAGTGTTTCAAGTGCTATTGACAGCAAAGTCAAATATGCCTTTAGCAAAAAAAGAAAGAATAGGATTCCAGTTTCTAAAGTTCTGCCTAGTCACATTCAGCACATATTTTATTTTCCTGTGTAACAATCCACAAACAGAACCTTCTCATTTCAGTTTTTCACACATTTTCTTTGTGCGAATCTCACTGAAACAGGCAAGCTGTCAGTGACAAAGCTTAGTGTCAATCTCGTATGAAGTTGAGAAATGGGAGTTACAAAAGGAAAAAGCTGATAGCCACAATCAGTACTATAGCTACAAACAACTTTTTGACTTCATCATCCAAACTTATGCTAGAGATGATGCTGTATGATGCTGCTTGTCATTGCTGTTATTGCTGTTTCTGAACAAACAAATTGCTTTATGCAACAGAAAGGAAAAAAAAAAAACAACAAACATAGTGAGAGTAAATTTTGCCAAGAGAACCCCAAATTCTTTCATCCTTATAAATGCTGTGGACTCCTGTCTTGCCATGTCTCTGCTATAAATCTAAGCATGCCACCACTGCTCATACAAGGTCATCCACTCCAGTCCAAATGATATTTATATGGAGCATTAAATAGCAACCTGTGCTTGGTCAGTGCACAACCATTACACCACTGCAGGATCAAGCAAAGTAGAGTAAAGAGAAGGTGGTCCTGCCTCATGCCTTGTGTTTTGCTTCAGTTTGTACATACCTCAGCTGATGGCCCAGCTGGGAACTCTCCACAACTCCCGAAGTCCACCACTTTCCCTAGGAACTAGTAGTGTGTAACTTGGTGACTCCAATCCTAGACACCTCTTACAATGAAGACACTGTAACAGATAAAGATGGACATAATAAGATTTTTGAGGAAGGAAATCAGGTTTAGGGACTTTTCAGTTTTATTTTAGGACACAAAAGAGTATGAAAAAGTAGGAAAAGACAGATGCATGATGTATCAATGAAGATAACTTGCTCAAAAAATCCAAAATGGTGGTTCTAGACAGTTAAATTTGGAAGATCTCCCTAGGGACTCTGAAAAAAAATGACAAAGCAAAAAACATTGATTAATTTCTGACAGTTAAGTGTTGCAACTAGTACAGAAAGAGATGTTTGGGTTACCATGGGAAAAAGGTTTTGAGATTTTTTTTTTTTCACATTTCTTCTTGTGTTTTTCCCTCATCTTTGTTGCTCACTCAGTTAAATAAAATAAGGGCTTTTGTGAGTTGAGAGTTCAGCTTTGTTTAGTAAGGTGTTTACTTCACAAAGAGGGCTCTTTTCCAGGGTGAAAAGCTGGAAATCTTTGCTGGACAAGGGTATGATGTAACTGAGGACAGCATCCTGTCAGGGTGAAAGTTGGAAGGTGTGGGCCCATGTAGAGTGAGCTCTAGGTTACAACACTCTGAATGGGGAGCTGCAGCTGGGGTGTTGTTTAAAGGGGTCCTCATTTTGTTATTTCTCTTTTCCTGTCTGGAGGAATTCATAGCCTACATTTTTGTCTTGTTTTCTCTCCCTTAAACTAATTAGAGAAAGAAAAGGAAAGATCTAGTCTCAGAGCACTTTATTTTGATTTCTTTCCCTTCAACACAAGCAGGTCTTATTCAGCCAAGATCCAAGATCTTATAGATGCTGTGAGATACATTTGCTGAGCCAACATGTGTGATTGATTTTATATTCTTCTTCCATCTGCTGTGAAAGTGATAAATCAGAAACTGGTTAAAGTTCAATGTAGCCAACAGGATAGGCAGGTTCTTTTTACTCCATACTGTGGCTGAATATTAGAAATAGTAGAGTTGAACTAAACTAAGTCCATTTAGAGGAGACTAGGCTAAATAAACTAATTCCCATCATTAACTTACTAAGCCTTACATAGCTGCCTAAATTCTAAGAGAGCTGTAATGACTCAGAGAAGCTGCCTTTCATTCTCCACTGACACTGAGCAACAGGATAGGACCTCCAGAGGTCCTTACCAACACAAATTAACTGGTGATTCTATAAAGGAAGCTTAGGCAGGTTTAGAAAACACAACAAATTTATAGTTGACTAAAGTAAAGTGAGATGAATCCTCCCTGGAAGACTGACACAAGGCCTGTTCCAGGTTTCTTTTTGGATGAGGAATGGGTTGCAGATATTCTGTATATTGGAGACTGAAAGGAATCTTATGATTTCTCAGAAGCTCAACAGCAATGTCATCTTTTTGTTATAGCCACTAGACATCCTTCCTGCATATCAGTCAAATGAGAGTCAAGTCTTCCCCATTCTTTTATGCAAGAAGGACCAAGAATGTTTTTTTGTAAAGGTCTATGTACAATAATGCACAGTTTGCACACATAAATATTTCCTTTCCTGTATGTCTTTGAGAAGTTGAAATGCATTTTTCAATTTCTACTTATGCCATCTTTAGACTGTTTGATGGTTGCTGAAATGTGGGAGGAAGTGCCCAAAAAGCAAATTTTCAGCAAATGCATCACAAAAATCTGCAAAGCAATTGCTCTAGGATAAAGTAACTATTTGTGTGAATTATCCATATTTAACAGCTATGATACACAAGAATATATTATTTGTACCAAGGTAACTTAATCTGCCGCATTATTTTTTTTAAAAGAAATACAGCTAATTGTGATCTACTGATTGTCTTTGTTCTATACAAAGAAATTTAATTATATTTAGAAAATGTAATAATAATTACATTATTACAACTGCACAACATTAATTACCATACAATAAGGAGAAGTCCAGTTCCATTTGAAATGTATAGAAGTGATCTTAGCAAGTTTGCAGGACCCCTGAGAAAGGTAAGGGTGTGAGAGGTAGATGAGAAAGTTCCTTAACAAGCTGGAAAACTCACTGCCTCATGTTGGCATCAAGCCCCATGAAAAGTATGGAAGCTAAATTTAGGGAACCGGAGTACCTACCATAGGAGGAAAGGTTGAGAAGGCTGTGCCTGTTCAGCCTGGAGGAGACTGAGGGGGAATCTTATCAGTGCTTATAAATATCCAAAGGGTGGGTGCCAGGAGGATCGGACTAAACTATTATAGAACCATAGAATCTTCAGGGCTGGAAGGGACCTTTAAGATCACCTAGTTCCAAACCCCCTGCCATGGGCAGGGACACCTCCCCCTAGATCAGGTTGCTCAGAGCCGTGTCCAGCCTGGACTTAAAAACTTCCACCCCCCTGGGCAACCTGTTCTAGTATTTCACCACCCTCATGGTGAAGAACTTCTTCCTAATATCTAATCTAAATCTACCCTCCTCTAGTTTGAAACCATTCCTCCCAGTCCTATCCCTACCTGACATCCTAAAAAGTCCATTGCCATTGTAGGCCCCCTTCATATACTGGAAGGCTACAATAAGGTCTTCCCAGCTATTTTCAGTGGTGTCCAGTGACAGGACAAGAGGCAATGGTCACAAACCATAATACAGGAGTTTCAACCTAAACATAAGGAAAAACTTCTTTCCTGTCAGGGTAACAAGGCTGATCAGAGAAGTTGTGGGGTCTTCATATCTGGAGACATTGAAAATCCATCTGGAAAGGGTTCTTGTGTGGTATACGCTAGGTGATCCTGCTTTAGCAAACAGCTTGTTTGTTTCCTTGTGGTCAAAGGTTCCTAGAACCCCTCCTGAGAAGCTGGAGCAGAGGCCAACTGCTTGGAGCATGAGGACTTCCGGTGATCTCGAGTTGCCATGGAGTACAACTGATTTTGTAACCAAATGTATGGAAGATGTAGGTTACTAATAATGTTTTGCTCTTTTTTTCTTGTCATGCTGAATCCAACATCAAGCTTACCAGTAAGATTTCTTTCTTCTAAAATTTTGTCTGTTGACAATAACATCTCATGATCACCCATTTTTTTGCACACCAGAATGTTTTGCAAAAAACTTCACTGCTGCGTTTCTACTGATAAAGGCACTTTCACAGAAAATACTCCTGAGATCACTGACGTGTTTCTCGTAACACTGTTTACCACTACTCAAGGGAGACTGTAAAAGTCCTGTCAAAACTATAATGAATACAGCAGGCAAGCACTCTGTTACTGATATAACTACCCCTGCTGGAATTCAGTACATTAGAGGAGCAATGAGAAATATATTTTTAAACTGTAACTATAGCCAACAGCCTGATGCATAGTTACAAATCCCAGCATCACAGATTGTAGCCTAGCCACAGGAACTCTGATTTTCTGAAGGTTCTACACAGAAGTCACAGCAGATGAGAGCAGGACTCAGGCAGGACTGGATCTGTCACACCAAAACGATAACAATATATCCACACTTACGCATTTTCTGCAATGGCAAAGGCACGCACTTCATGCTTTACACAAATGTCACTGTTGATTCTATGTGGGAATAAACATGGAGCTCTAACACTGACAGATTAAATGTCTCCTTTTGGTAAAGACACTACCGTGGCTGCATTTCCACTGCATCCATGCATTTCCATCACTTTTTCTCTAGCCTTTGCACGGACCACTTTTGAATAGCTTAGCATGGGTCCCCAGTCATCTGATAAGTGGACAAAAAATATTTGACTTGATATTTATTGGCTGTTGAGACATTGTTTACTCTTGTTTGAGTATTTGTTGAGGTTATTTTCCTTTCCAGAGACATCTTCTGTACACAAAAAAAAGAAGCTTCTATAAATTGCATCAAAATATTAAAGACTGAAGGCATCATTCTTGAAGGTATTTGACCAGTCCAGTAACCAATACAGTAAGATTTGTTCAAATAAAAAAGGTCTGATTTTAATAAACAATAATTTAAAACTGCCTAAGTAGAAAGGAGAAACTTAATGCATCTTAAATATAACAGTTTTAAAGCAGAATCTAGCCATCCCAGTGCTCATTTTTATAGCAATAGTTTGGGACATGCTCAAGGCTGAGTTTACAACTGGCAAGCAGATAGCAAGCAGAGCCCAGACTTGCTAGTACAGCACTTTGCCAAAAATTTTTTTCAACTTCAACATATGACTTTGAATATGCTGCCCACTTGCAAATATGTGTACCTCATGCAGGCTTGCGTGTACCTACAAGCATACATATAGATACATCTACCTGTGAATTTGGATACGCACAATATGCAAACCAAACAACTGCATAAGGAAGGTGAAAGTTTTAATTTTGAAACTCTATATTTATCATGAACTGTGTCCTGAAGATAAATATCTAAATAATATAGCTGAAAATTATATTGTTCATGAGAGTTAAAACAGACTGTGGGAGCCCACACCATCAATTCTGTGTCTATAGCTACATATTCCTCTATATCAGTCTCTCTATCTATACACTGGAGTAGAGAAATATTAGCTAACAATAGATGCATCTAATTGAAATGTGTATGAATGGTATGTACTGTGCACTATCATTTCTTTCTGCAACTAATTTAGAATTCAACGGAATAATATGAAGTCTTTTACTACTTAATTAAACTTTCGTAATGCCTGTTTTACCAAGATGAATAAAATGCATAAATTGTATGAGGTGACATCTAATGCACACAAAAAAGAGAAATGTAAAAAATCAGAACAGTGGGTACATTAAACTGATTCTTAATAATTGAAACCAATTTAATCATTTGAGATTATTTTATTCTAGCTGACGTAATACTGTAGCAGTTTTATTCTAATTATAACCTGTTTCATTTTACTCTGCCTTTCTAGTTAATTATTACAGTCAATTTGTAAAATGACATGGTTCCACATTTGCATAGGTCACTATTAAATAAATGAATAGCTGAAATTACTCTAGCATTGAAGTGTCAACTTTGGTAGAAGTCAAGAGGACTTCAAATGTTCTTCTAACACCCCTTAATGTGTTAATGACCACTATTAAACTGCAATTAAAAGGCCAGAGAAAAAAAATGCATGAAACAGTTAATAGAAAAATAGCAGAGACACAATTAAAACTCTTCGGCTTTTGACTGATAGAAAATAAAGTGATATGCTGAAAGAAGGAGAGCAGAAATCTATGCCTAACACATGACAGAACTGACAGTTTAATGATAACAAATCACAGGCTGCCTTTTTTGGAGCATTACACGTCAGCTTGACATTAACATCAGTAGTAAACAAGACAATGTAATGATTTTACCTTGTATTTAAATTGCTACTTATTATGGTACTAAATAATAGCTTTAAATAACTTGGTGTCCAGGCTACTGATGTACTGTGTTTGTATGAGACAGTATGAAAGATATGTTTAAGTTTTTTGTCATCCTAAATAAAGGATATATGTATTTCTCTGCTGTGCAGCTTACCACGTTTGCATGTGAAACCTTTCCTGAATCCATAACACTGTCATTAGGTTTGTTTGCTCATGAGAAGAAGGAATAGTGATGATCTAGTCCTAACTCAAAGCAGACAGGATTTTTAGGTATCAAGTGGTGTGTGTATAACTCCTAGGCAGCAGCTCAATTAATCAGAGCTATGCCAGACCTATCATATTAACATAGTTACTTCAAAAGCATACTTTACTGAGAGGTGAACTGAGTAGTGTGGGGATGATATGAGTGATTCCAAAACCTAAATTATGTTCAACATGAAAATCAACATTATGTCTGAAAATTTAAATACATGCGTCAAAAAATTCAAAGTTATGATTCCCACAGGAATTAAAATCTGACCTCCACGTACATAGGTAGTATTTCCTATTACCACTACATTTTAATCATTTGAATAATCTACATCCTGCAGTCTAGATGGGATATATTTGCCATGGGAAATATGACTTCTTGATTTCCTGATTATTATTTGTGTGTGTATGCTCATCCATAAAGTTAAATTAGCTTTATGGGTTAAATCCTGTTCTCATTTACACCACGTAAAACCAGGCTATTTTTACTGACCCAGAGGATTTAAGAAATTTCATTAATATAAACACATTTATTTTTGATTTCTTATGCTAACTAGAACAGCATTACTGCTCTCCCTAAAATTCCATATGCAATATTGCTTAATCAAATATTATAGGTATTTACTTCTAAGAGCAATGAACTAATACATCATTGCTCTTCCTTATCATTATGTCTTTTAACTTATGAAAAATGAGCAAAAAGGAAGATGAACATGCTAGATTTTTTCCTGCCTACTTTTCACAAATAACATGCATGTTTTAATGCATTCTTCTATAAATCACTATAAAAACAAAGCTACTCTTCAGTTTTCCCTTCTGCTTATTTTATTAAGCACATAATGTCAGAAAGAAACACAAATTTGGTGGAAGATTCAAGCATCATGTTGCACATTCTTGTACAAGGACGAAATTATGGTTTCAGAGGACCAGGTTTTAAAGGATATTTAGGCATTTAAAAATGTAGATGGGCTCCCAATGGGATTTTCAAAGGTTAGATTATTTTGAACATCCTGCTAGGCACTGAATGTATTTCTTTGAAGTTCTCATACATGTCTAAGTTCATACATTGAAGAAAAAATGCACATAATCAATGAAATAATTGGAAAAGATTCAACCATATCCATTTCATGTGCACCACAGATTTTCGTGTGCTAAAGTCTGTTTGTGTCCAGATCAATGCAACTTCTTTTGCTGTTAAAAATGAGAGATAGTAGTCATATTGTGCAGCTGCAGCACTGAACTGTCCATTATTTATAGCTTCTGTATTTCAGAATCTCATTTCTTTAAAACATTCAAGGTTCTAGTCCTGCTGAGAACTAAAAGCAAGCTGAATGTGAATTGAAAAAATTAAAGGGAGAGAGGGGGTGACAAGGGGAGGGGAGAGAGAAAGATATTTTATCACATTTGCATAATGAAAAATTATTAAGATACATATTTTTCCATGTTTTTCATATTACAGCAACTTGCCTTTTAGAATTACTAAGGATAATAAACCTTAACACCATTTTTTTGGGAAAATATTTTTATGCAGGTATTTTGGATGGGAACACAGGTTCACCAGAAACATATACATATATCATATTCAGCTTATATGATTTTTACAGGTTGCATACCTCACCTATTCTTTCTAGCTTCCTTTAGGTTTTTTCCCTTTTCATGGTCTTCAGCACTGTCAGTACAAAGGAAAGCCCAACACACCCTGTGTCAGTTCTTCCCTGATGATGCAAACAGGAGCCAGTTTCTGAGCTGAGCTGATGGAGACATGTTGAGAGGCACAAATACTGTCCTCCACTTCCCCCAGCATCTCTTGGGATCCCTTAAGTGAACCCATTCCCTGGTCTTGATCATCAGAGGAGTGTTCAGCATGGGAAGTCTTGCCATGGAAACCCAGGTATGGCACCACAGCCTCTTATTGACCAACATCAGCTAAAACATCCACATGCACCCAATTTCCCAGAGATATTACTGCTGCTGGCCAGACCAGGTCAAGAGAAAGAAACAAGAATCAGATGGAATAGTAAACCTAGATAAAGAAGAACAGAATATACCATCAGTAGATTGACCAGAAAGAAATAGTATTTGTGAAGCATAAAAAAGTATAAACATAATTAGAGCTTTCTGTAGGGAATAGCATGGACTAAAGAACAGAAATGGTGAGAAGGAGAAGTAAATCCTGAAAAGGGAGACTAAAAGGTACCAAGCTTATGTTTTACCTAAAATTATACTCAAATTTACAGTGTTGCTTACTAATTAAAACACTCTAGTTAACTTGTGATATTTTAAAACTAATATTTTAAAGCATTTTAAAATCAATGTTTTTAAAATATTGATGTGGAAATACTACAGACCCATATTGGTAAGAACATAGAAGTGACAATTCAGTGAAAGTTTGTATTTGAAATAAAGAAATTGGACCTATAAAGAAATTTAAGCATGTCTGGATTTTTTGTTTGCTTTTAGTTTTTTAAGTGTTTTGTGAAAAAACAAACAAACCTGACAAAAAAAAAATACCCCACCTAGCAATTACTTTGGAAAATATTTTGGTTGACTTTTGTGGTCATGGTGTAAACCAGAACTTGATGTGGAACTGAAGATACATATATATATGTATATTTAATTGTAAAGTTGAGAAAATGTAGATCTATTTAAAGCAGGGATGACAGTTGTTGAGCATTGTGATGTATCATCTTGACATGAACTGAATGAGGTAGATTACTGACTGACACTAGCAATGTCAGAATTTATATTGCAGCACACACAAACTCCTTGGAAATATACTATTAGCACTTGGAGTAAGCAGTGATGAGTAATGAGATAAAAATTGACAGTGTCAATAGTCATAAGCCTTCACAGTCAAGAATAATGAACTGTGCTATGTGTATGTATATTAATATGTGTGTATGTGTCTGTCTGAAATATCTCTATAGTAACTTTAATTACACTGTTTTGTGAAGACGCAATCCAAAATCATAGATAAGACAAAGAATCTCAGTGTTGTCTACCTTAAATATATGAAGTATGATTTACTCTGTATGTACCTTCACATCTGCATGTGGTGCAGGCATACAGCTGATGTTATGGTTAAACTTACTTCACTTGCCATAAACTGGTCCAACATGTGCCCAAGTGTATACAGATGAGGGAAAAACCCTGTTGAAGTAGGACTACTTTTCTAAATACTGTTTTGCTTCTTTAGATTTACATCAGTAGTAAGTTTTACAGAAGCAGTGGAAAGCACATAACTTCTGTAATGTATCATAACTTAACAAGGAGTTCCACGATCCAGTAGTTTGGTAAAATTTGTTTCCATCCTTGGTTGTCTGATATATACTGGGCAAGTGACTGATGGAGGAATATGCTACTGATGGCATATGAAGGTTAAATCACCTTTTCCTCAGTTTCCCTCTGTAAATGCCCCTGTCAAAGAAAATCACTTTGACAGTCTCAAATTAAAGTTATGGATTCAATGCCATCTCTGGATAGCCATGTAGATGTTGTAAGTTTGGGAAATATATTAATGCCTTGATGGACAGATGCTTATCTTTTTCCCCCCCTTTCTCTTTAATATTGTGTCACTTTGACATAAAGTGGGTGGACAGAAGAATGACTGCTACCAGCAGTGTCAGAAATTATGCTAAATTGTCACAAGAAATTAAATTATGTACTTTGCAGTCCACTACTGTAAATATGGAGAGATACAAACCTGGCCTGAAGCTGTAGTTTCATCTTCAGTAGCCTGGAGGAGAGGCTTGGTCCACTCATGGCTCTCAGAGAAACTATTACAGTGCCCCAGATTTAAAGATTAATTTCTTCCTATTTATTGAAAAAGCATCTTATACAAGTTTGGTGACATCTGAAGTTAGTAATTAACATTAAGAACTTGTAGTGTTTCATTTCTGTGGAGAGTAGGGAGACAAAACCTTTATGAAAATGGAAACTATCAGAAAAAGTAAAAACAAATATCAGAGAGTGATTGAACTTCCCATAGGGAAGGAGAGCAACAGCAAGGTCTCAGATTTCTATTACCCCTTTTGGAGAGGAAATTAAATAATGGGCATCTGCATGTTGTATCTACTGTGATTTTATTTCATTTTCCTTCTTTTTGTTGCTCTATAAAACAAAGTTTCCAGAATGATTTATGTGTCAGGTTTATATTTCCAGTTTTTCTAATGGAGCAATTTTATTTTAAAAGGTAAAATATATTTTTTAACCTGTCAGTGACATCATTCTCCACATTGGATCAATTATCTATGCCCTGAATAAAGTTTAATTGAACCCTTTTAAATCTGTGCAGCTGTTGTGCAGTGAAATAGGCAGGTGGATTATCTCATTAGTATTAATCTAAATGTTCTGTGGTCTCTGCACATTTTAATGTGTGTGGTGTATATATTTAGTAATAGTTCTTAAGTTGTTAAAAATAAGATAAGTGGTACAAGAAAACTTTTATAATAATTTATGTAATATTTGGTTCTTAAATGGGATGAATTAAGGGCATTAAAATGATGAGTGATTCCACAAAATCTATTCCAGGAGACAGAGTGAATGAAAGTATTAATTTGAAAACTTCTGACCTATTTTAATTTTATTTTAGGAGTGCTCTGTTTTATGCATTGATGTTACTATCAGGATTTTAACTGGTTTTCCTCCCAATCAGCTTAGCTAACTTAAATCCTTTTGTAAGGTTTACCAGCATCAAACATTCCTACCTCATCTTTCAGGAATCTATCTTCAAAAGATATTATTTGTTCCTAGGACCAAATTCTGACACTGCTTACACAAGTGATTAGGGCATAAAGCTGAAAAAATGGGCCAGGACCACAGCATGTATAAGATGCTATAAAGTGGTGAGCTCACTGGCTTAACTATCCAGGACTCCAGCCTATTGTTTTCAGATTTGTAGGTGGAGGATCAGTGGGAGTTCTGCTTGTGGATGGTGTGTCTCTGAGCTACCTCTGAACCTACTGGATGCTAACGCCAGGCAGCACTGAAGTGACTCGGTGAGAAGCTGGCCTGCTGAATATATCCAGGATTTAAAGGTCAGTTTTGTGCCTTTGCACAAGTTCAGCAAGGAGAGGACCTACATGAGAAGAAGAAAGTATGTTTGCTTCTCTTCAGTGGGTTTTGCTTTGCTCTTTGCTTCACTTTGCTTTGCTTTGTAGCCAAAGGGAACCCACTGTGGACACTAGGATGACTCTAGCCTTGGCAGCTCTGAGGAATAAAGGAGATTTTTCTGTCCACTGGAAACTCATCTTTTGTTTGCCCAAGGAAACAACCATGTTGGTGAGCTCCTGGGGCTTGCAGAGATCATGAAAGAGCAATCCTTCCTCTCAGGATCAGAGATCCTTCTCATGGGAGAACCTCCTTCTGAAGCCCCCCCGACGTGAGTTCCTCCCGGTGCAGTCCCTCAAGAACTGCTTCAGCCTGTGCTGCCCACAGAGTCACAGATGCATTGGGGAACAGTCACCTCCCCTGGCATGGGGTCCTCTATGGCTGAAGATCCACACCTGCCCCTCTCCGTGATCCTGCACAGGCTGCAGCTTCACTTCTGCTCATCTGTGACATTTCAGGGGCTACAAATCCATATTTACCCCACCATGGTCCTTTGGGGACTGCTCTACCGTGGTTCTCCATGGGCCGCAAGGGGGACAGTTGCCATCTCACCACGGGCTGTAAGAAAACCTCTGCTCTAGCATGTTCTCCCCCTCCTTCTTCAGTGACCTTGCTGTTTCCTTTGGCATTACTCACACCTACTCTTCGCCCCTTCTGGTCTTGTTAAAATATATTTCTCTAGGTTAATTTTCCCTTTCTCGAGTATGTTTCTCGCAGAGTTGCATCCAGCTTCCCACATCTGCTTGGCCAGTGTTGTGGGTTGAGCCTCGCCGATAAAGAACTACGCGGATGCTCACTCCCCCCCCCCATGGCGAGGAGGAAATCCATCTAGAACCTTGTGGGTCAAGACAAGGGCTATGAGATTTTCACTCACCAATTACGCTCATGGGCAAAACAGACTCACCTTGGGGTCAAACAGTTTAAACTATCACTAATCAAATCAAAACAGGGAAAAGAGAAAACACAAACCAGAGTTTGAATACTTTCTCACCCCCTGAATTCTTCCCGAGCCCAAAGCACTTCGTTCTTGCTATCTCTACCTTCTTCACCTCAGGGGGACAGGAAGTGGGACATCCGGACATCACAGATTGTTTTCTGCCACTCCTTCCTCTGCAGGGAGGATTACTTACAGTTTATGCTTATTCCACAGCCGGGTCCATCCTACAGGCGGAAGTTCTTCACGAAACCCTTCAAGGGACACGAGTCCCTTTCGCAAGTCACAGTCCCTCAGGAGCAAACACTTCCAGCGCGGGCGGCCCACAGAGCCACGGACTGCTTTGGGAACAGTCTCCTTCCTGCACGGCTGCAGGTCCACGACATCTACTCCATATTCCTCCTCAGGCTGGAAATCCACAGCTGCTGCGCCAGGATTCCCCACAGGTGGCAGGGCCACAACATTTGCTCTACCGTGCTCCTCCATGGGTGCAGGGGACAGGCTGCTGTCTCACCACAGGATGTATAGAAAAATTTCTTAAGACACCTTCTTCTTCCTCACCATCCTTGGTCTCTGCTCCGGCACTGCTCTACTTTGTTGTTCTCTCTATCCACGTGTTGATCCCTCTCACCTCCCCCTTCTCTGCCCTGCTCTTAACTGCAGTGTATCTCCCTTTCTTGAATATGTTAATGGCAGAGGTGAAAATCTTTTTGTTCACTGATGGCCTAAGGCGGGGCCAGGCATCTTAGAGCTGGGAGAGCTATTCCAGCTACTTACATGAGCCATCTTTGAGGAAGGGACCCCTTCCCTGCTTGCAGAAAGGGCACCACATCAACCCAGAATTCCGAGGCAGGGACAGAATTGCAACCAGGGGAGCTTCCAGCAGCTCCCCACAGGAACCACCCTTGTGGCCGCCTGATTCCAAAACACCACTGCACTGTCCTAAGGCACAGTGCTTTCTCTTTCAAGTTGGTGTTGAAGACACCCCCACCCCCCCTCTCATCTTCCTTAAGAGCTGACTACCAGAAAACAAATAATAGAAAGTTCAATTCTTAGGGGAAAAAAAAAAAAAAAGGTAACAAGGTAGAATGGAAAAGAATTAAAAAGCAAAGAACACATGGATCACAGAAGTCACAAATTAGGAGATACTCACCAGTTAACTGTGAGAAGGGAAAAACTTAGATATCTAGTTTTACTTTACTTTACAGGAAAATATAGAATTTTACATGTTGCACAAACATAACTCACCAAATCCAACACACTAAGTGCCTAGGAGAAGTGGTAGTAGACCAACTATGGAGGTTAACACCACCAAAGTAATTCCTTGACCTGCAGTGGCTTCTATCAGCCCTCCTATTTAGTAACATGGAAAATGCTAACTTGGTATATGCCATTTCTGCAACTAAAGGAGTTGATTCAGGGATGAGGAGCAGTGGCCACATGAAAATGCAACAAATATTCACTCGGAGAGACTGAGATCAGCCTTGAGACAGCTGGCTTGGCATGATACAGCGTGGTTCACTGTAACCATCCATGGACCCACGTCTTACCATATACTGCTATATTTCAAATGGAGTAATTTAAAAATGGTTACACTGTGTCTTCATTTTCCACTTTCATTTGTACCAGAAATTTCCAGAGTTAAAATAGTATTTTGTTGCCTTTCTCCTTGATTTCCTTCCCTAGGGCTTGAGCTAGAAAAGCTGGTTTTCAAACTCAGGACTTGTCCTCTGTGTCCCAGTGGAGGATAGGTCACACACCCCAACATTACAGAAGTTATAAGCTGTCCTGGTATCTAAAAATAACATGGGAACAAATGTCCATAAATATACATCCAAAGAAAACAGAACATTTGAAATGCATACTGCACACGCACAGCATTTAGCAACAAGAATCAGAAGTTTTTAGTAGAAGTAAAGATAACTGAAATCACAAAAAGGAACACTTTGCTCTGTCTTCAAAAGTTGTTTTTGTTTGTTTTGGGTTTTTTTCGCTCTGGTGCTGAAATCTTAAATTTCCTTTGTCCAACTTGGGCAGCACTTCAGCTATACCACATGGAATGGACATCTTAACCGGGCAGAATCCTCAGTGGCAGGTTTTTAAACAGTACTTTAACATGCTTGGGAGCCTAATAGTAAAGAAATAGTACGGCTAAATGTTATATTCAGTGCCTTAATCCATCCTTTAAATCTCATTCCAACCTTTGAAGGAATAAGCAACAAGTATACGATAGGTAAATGTAGAGGGGTGCTTGGGAAGTGGCCAGAAGAAAAACTCTTAAAGGAATGCCCAGTTGCCAACAAGTATTGCTGCTCCATTTTATGTACCTCCCAACAGCTGACTGCAGAAGCTACTTCAGCTCCAGCTCTGTTGTACGGCCTAGGAGATTAGTGAAAGAGACCACCCTGGAGGTTGTTAAATAGAAAAAATAGTGTGCCTGCCAGCTGGGGGCCAATTGATTGCTGCTGGTGTGTGTAAGGCAATGATGAGGGGGGGGTGGAGAGGTGATGGGATTTGCTCCTGAACAGTTGGTTTTGTGAAGGACTCTCACTGCCTCAAAGATGTTGAGGCCCTTGCAATTGTCCTATAGTTTCTCCCTGAGTGACTGCTAGATTTTCCTGCTGGAAAAATTTATGGCAGTGGTGTAGTCCTGAAGGAAATGTCATTATTAGCAATGAAAGGGCTAGAGGCTTGCTCCTGCCTGGCACTGAGCACCTTCACAGCCTACTGCACTTGGCTGCATACAGGATCAAACCCTGTAAGAAGTATAAGGTCCTTCCCCTTATGTGACAGGGACTTGCAACAAGAGCACAGGGTTTTCATTAAGTATCATAAAATGGTGCATAGCACTTGTTTTGTCCCAGGAAAACAAGATTATTTGCAGATGATTTGTGGAAATATCTCTCTTTCTTAAGGCCCTGAGGACATTCAGTAGATATACCAGTGTGTTTTTTAGTCTTTGTAATTTGCAGTTTTGTTTACAAATCCTAAATTAAATCTCTACATGTAAATGAAATGGCTTAGTTATTCCTGCAGGGAGAGGCTAGCAAGTGGGGTCTGTCTTACCCTACATGTAAACATGAATAAAAGATGTGTGCATGTTTATCTAAATGTGCAGAGTGTATTCAGAGTTATAAATTGGTATCTGTTGTTGGATTATACTAATATTCACCTTTTTTATACTGCTGCTAAGACTGTCAGCATCATATGCCCAGTCATGGAACTTGAGATACCTAAATATTAACTTTCTGTGATGTTGAAATTCGACACATTATTTCTGCTCTGTTTTGTTTCTTTCAGTTTCTAATCCATGACAAAGTTGTCAGTTTTACCAATGACTGCTTACTTTTCGTTAATATCCTTTTGAGGAAGATTTTATCAGAGATATTTTGACAGTCCTATTAAGGCAGCTCTGCCAGCTATCCTTTACCCAGAGTCTTGATGAGGCGATCAAGGAGTTCTAGAACGTTTCCTTTTTTAGCCAAATCTCTGACTGTTTTGTCTCATCACAGTCTGCTCATCAAGATCTTGTACACTGGGTACAGGAATACTTTTGGCAGCCCAGTGGTGGTTTTAGACAGGAGAAAGAAGTACTGCAAGGAAAAGAAGTACTGCAAGGAAAGTTTTAGTCTGTTACTGTAAGCCTGAGATGAATTATTGCTGTTGCTCTGTGTTTGTCTCACTCTATTGCAAACTGGCACCCTCAGAAATGGACAGTGATTCTTGCAGATAAAAATTACAGAAGAATTAATTCTGAATTCTTCCTGTCTTAAGAATTCTCAAAAGGTAAACTATTTTGTATTTTATGCCAGGTCAGAATTGGTAACGAGCATCAAGTTTTCCTGAGTGCAGGGCAATTGTGTGAGCCAACTGTCCGGTCTCCATTTCATAGGGTAGAGGCAAAAGAATTTCCCAGTATTTTCAGAGTCTCCGCTTTCCTCAATCTCTGTATCTAGCTGCAGAACAAGCATATTCCTCAGCAGAAGTTTAGCTGTTACTGAGTATGCAGTTCAACTGTGAGTCACAGGATTACTCCAGTGCTGTTAACCTTCCCCATTGTTTGTACTGAGTTCTCAAAACCACACTGAGGTGCTGATATTGACTGCTTCAGGAAAGGACCCTCCCACAGTGGTCTTTGTAGGAATACAATCTGATAGCAAAGTAGTTTCTCTGTTTTGATAGAATTTGTACTGACTGGGTGATTTTAGACTTGTGAGATTTGCTGCTTTCACATCTCTGGTACAAGACATTAACCAGTGACCTACATGAACTGATGTCTGAGATATTTCAAGCCTAGTCTTATCACTCCTTTTGCTATCCTTCTCATGCAGATCTGGTTTCCTTGGCTGGAAGATGATGTCAGTCAGTTCTGCATCAGCCTGTTCCACAAAGCCCTACTCTTCTTCGGGTCTCTCTATCCTCCCTGCCCTGTTGCCCCAGCTACACAGCTCCAGCTGCTGATTCTGTGTTTTGTCTTTGTAGGCCAGGAGCTGTGGATGCTGTGTTTATGCATCACTTGCCCACATGCATGTTTTTCATACTCTGTGGCTGGTGAAGTTTGTCATATCCACGCATCCAGTCTCACATTCCTAGTACTAGTATGTGGAAAAGAAATTAGTATTATTCTGACACTGATTAGTGTGATACTACTGTAAGTGGGAAGATCCATAGGAGTGTCTTCTACATTGCAACAGAAAAATAACATCTTACACTAAAATCCAGTGACATTAGGAAATGGTATCCGTCTTTTAGAGCTATCAAATTCTGAAAAATAATTAGTCTCTATTGTTGCAGAAGAAAAGCCAATTTTGTCAAATACAAAAAACTGTTTGAGGATGGCAAAATGAGTTTAGGTTGCCAAAATCTGCAGCTGGACGTGACATTCTGGAAAGCTATCAGTAGGGAATGGAATAATCACAGTTCCCTACAGTCTACAACCATCTGATTTTAGTTTCTCTGCATTTGTACACATGTTTTTGTTTATTATGTAATGAAAATTTGACACATGTAAACATACTAAGTTTAAGTGGGATTTGAAGGTGGGCTCTAGCTGGAGAAATCCCATAAAAATGTCTAAACTAATTTTTTTTCTTTCAGGCCAGAGGGTTTTAGAGAGATCAACTTTCTATGTGGCAGCTGGGCTCCCTGTGGTACTGTATTTTATTTTATTTTTTTATAGCATGTAGCTTCTAGATTTAAAACCAAAACTCACTATTCACTTCCTGAACAGACCTGCAACTGAATTAAAAAAATCTTTGCAATACACATAAATTGGGAAGGAAGGTAGCACAGTATGTGAGACGCCTTTTATTCTGCTAAGGCCAAAGGAGCACAAACACAAATACAACTTAGCATGGGTGAGATAGAGAAAGATTTCATTCACCTGTGTCCCACTAAGAAACAAATCCCTCTCCTCTGAGGAGCTGCTTAGTGACCACTGTTTTCACTGCCATCTATATGGTCTAAATTCCTATACCTCAGCCCCATGGACATCATCAGAGGCTTCATTGTACAGGGAAGATGGATCTCCACATCCTACACAGACACTTTGATTATGGACAGGCATCTGGACCTGCCTGTCCATCCTACCCAGGCTCCCAGTCTGCTCACCTTGCTATTTCTGTGTTGGCTCAAAACCTTACTCCTGTTCTTTAGTTATTGCTTTAGCTTTACTTATTTTAGCTTTACTTCTGACTGTATCTGCCTCCGTGACCCACCCCTTGTACTTTGAGATATCTGGAGATCTCCAGACTGCACAGCTTGCCTTAAATGCCTGAGAGGGGGAGCAGGCTTCAGAGGTTTGACTGAAATTAATACACATGGAAATTCAAATCTGACAGTTTTCACAGCAACATGGACAGCCCTCAACATTAACTACATATATATATCCATAGCTGAGACATTAATTATTTCATTTAAAATTTTCTAGGCAAATCCTTTTTTAACAAAGAAAATTCAGTGAAAACCAAGAGAGACTTTGAACTATATCTATTTAATTTGCTTATATACACCAGCCATGGGAATTAAGATGAAATCAGAAAATCAGAGGACTTCCAAGGTAGAAATTCCTTTGGGAAAGGTCAAGACAAAGCTCAGCACTACCAGAAACAATTTCTGGAGTTCCCTTCAAATGGTAGTTGCTAATAAAACAGGCATTCAATGCAGCCTCAATTTCCTTAGTTTGTTTTCCTTTTTCCAGTAGACTTCCTTGAAGCCCTTGCTACAAACTGAAGTTTCTCTTCTCTTTCCTCTCCATCCCCAATGGAAAAGCCAAAGGGGATCTATCTCCTTTGAGTGAACTCCAGTTCCATGTGTCAGGCTGTCCCAGGAAAGTGTATTCAGCACATCTCTCTTCCATCTCCACCACACTGTGCTTCTAAATTTGAGTCCTGAACGGGTCGCACAAAGCGAAACACAGTTTGGATTTATTGTAATCACATGCTGACATTTTCCCACATCACTAACCTGCCACATGATTTAGCAGGATTGTCAGCTCCTGCTTGAAGGAGGGTAGGGGCAGAAATAGCAAGGGTGTTGTAAGATGGCATGGAGGCCTCCTGACAGCACAGCGTGGGAAGCCTCTGTTATTTGCTGTAGCCCCATCTTCTAAAAAGGCTCCTGAGGCTGTCAGATTGTAAAAAGTAATTTACACTTTTAAGAGACACCAAAAAACATAACTCTTAAAACATTTCTCTTCTGAATCTGAAAAGTAAAAAGTTTTAGGCCTACTTCACAATATGTTTGTTCAGAGTATCTCCAACTTTAGAGCTACAGAGCTCTTAAGAAGCCAGAATATTTTGCTAAAATATTTTGGAGATATTTAATGTACGCCTCTCGCTTTCTTCCCTGACCATCTCATATCTCAACCCCTCCTTTTTCTCTCTGTGTATCTTCCTGTTGTTACAAAACTATGGCTGTGACATTTTCTTCTCATTTGCCAAGAAAGAGAAAGAAAAAGTAATAGGTGCCTTTTTCATAAAAACAAACCCAGTGCTATCTCACCTAGTTTACTCTTCTAGCCCTGAGTAGCAAAATAAACCAGGGACAGTCAGAGTGTGAGGATAGAACAGAGCATAAATTAATTTGACGCTACCAGGTTTGTTTTGGACTTCAGATTTTTTAAAAAAATATATTCAAAATATGCTTTCTCTTGTTTTGCTTTAGACACTCTGAAAATGCCAAGCAGAGAGTTAATTTTTAATATGATTTTGTATTTTATCATTACTCATTAATTTTTAGAGAATTCTAGAAGCTATGCTTCCACTTTCCAGGATTTGTTAAGACACATGCACTAACATGCTAATGTAGCCACAATCTAAAGACATTTGCACTCTCTTTCATATTCTCACTGAAAAGGCTGTGGTAAGAAGGTAGTTGTGTTGGTTTCCATGATATAGTGTGATAAAATTGATTGAATAGTAATGCAACATGTCACTGTTAAAAAAAGCAATATGTATATCCCTGAAAAAGTATTTATTTAATGACCAATAGCAGAGGAACAAGGTGAAAATAATACAAAACAAAGATCATCCTAGTTAGCAGTTTTGGATACAAGAAGACTCATAGTGGGTTGCCATATTACTGCCTGGTAACAATTTTGGTAAATTCTCAGGCTGTGAGATAATTGCTCTCTTGGCAACACCATTTTTGCTTTCCATTTTGAGCAGCTCACATAACCTACTCCCCAGCCTGGGTTTTTTTATAACCTTCCTATTCTCAGTAACAAATTCATATTCATGCTACCCAGGTAGAAATATCAGGGAATTTTCTTTTCTAAATAGTTGTAAAAAGTAACTTTCAAACCACTTGCTTTTCTTCTTGAGTAGGGACACTTGGTCCCAAATTTTGTCTTTATTTCCACCTTCCACCACGAACCAGAAAGTAAGTTCTTTTGCGAAAGGTCACATTAATTGATTCTGAGTTATTTGTGTTTGTTTTCAGATGATTGCTCAGAAGGAAAGCTACAGAACACCAACTCAGGCTGGGGATCATCATCAACCAGACCTGAAAGCAAAGTTAAACACACATTCAGACTGCACAAGGATGTTATTTAAAAATTAAAAAATAAAAATTTAAGACTGTGATGACCCATTGAGAAAGAATATTGGATTTGTTGGAGCAGGAATACAGAGGAAAATAGGGAAATGGACATTAAAAACTCTTCTATTATGGTACCTACTGCAACATACAGACTGCTTAATCCTTCTGCTATTGCACTGTTGGAAGAAGGGCTTAGTTAGTGCAGCTAGTAGGACAGTCAGCTCAAGGGATTCACTGATACAGCAGTTCATCTAGTCAAATAAAATGGCAGAGTTTATTTAAAAACAAATTAGAAACCTTATAATTTTATAATAATCAATAACATTTCCTAATACTAGCCCAATCTTGTGCTTTGGGATGCAAGATGATAACTGCAAGGCCAGTGAAATAGTTTTCTCCTTTGCTTGGTAGGATAGTTGCTTTCTTATTGTGTTGTTGATCTTTAATCCCTCATTCCACTAGTAGAGGCAGAATATGGAACTAATTATGTGATCCAATATGTAAAAGCCTATATTAATTAGAATTAATTTTTATTTTGCTGTCCTTTCTTACCTTCTAGAATATTAGAATTTTTTTTTCCTTTTTTACTCTTAATCCTGTCACTCTCTTTTTCAGACTCAACATTCCCTGAAAACTTTTTCTCCTGATTCTTTGTTCTGTTGTTATTCCCCTGCTTTGTTCTCCCTTTCAGTTACCCTATTCTCTCCACCTTATTCTTTCACCCTGATTTTGCCTTCTTTTCTCTCTTCTGCTTGCCTCTGGGAAGGAGTGCAGCTGGTCAGGCAGAGCACTGGAACTCTTAATTCTAAATACAAAATCAAGCTGATTTCCACTCCTAACATATTTCTTCTAATAGTTTAGCTGCTTACATATTTACAGGCACATTTCACTGTCTTTTTTAATTTTTGGTCTGATGAGCACCTGACTTTGTGCCCTTGCCTGATATCCTAGGAGAAAGCTAACACTGTCTTTTCCTGGCTTTGTCATGGATCTCTTCTGGGTGGCAGCAGGGTTCTGGAAGCAGGATGTTTAATCAAGATTTTGCTGCAAAAATCCAGCTTCAGCCCCGTTAACTTTCTTCCTCCTAGTTGCATACCAACAATTGAATCCTCTGGTCTCAAATAACAAGCACAGTGCATGAAGTTACTTTCTCTTTGCATTATATCCCTATTTCCCTTTCAACAATTTGTGCTCTTCTCATTCTTTGCACATTGGAGATAGGCATACTAGGTTTTTACTGCTTTTTGTGATTTTTGATGCAGGAAGAGGGCAGATGATTTTTTTTTTCCAATTTCTTTGCTTGCCAAATCCTCTCTTAGCCAATGTAATTCCTTCTTCTCTTCATATGAAGCACAAACCATGAAACCTCTCTTGCATAAATGGAAGACAGTTTTTCTGACACTGTTATGTGTTCTCAGGCAAGGTACTATGCATATATATCTTCCTGTACAACTTGTGGAATGGATACTGTGATGGGGAAAGAACTGGGTTGCTGTGTACCTCCCACATTTCTATTTGTAGGTAATGATATCAAAACCAGGCCTTATGGTGCAGTTTTCCCAGCGGTAAAATGGGAATCACTCAAAAGGTAATTAATTCAGGCTGTCACCTTTAGAAGAGTTGTCTTTCAAGATTCCCTAGAGAGGCTCTGGATAGCTTACACGTGTGTAAGGGCACATCTGCAGTCCAAGTTACTTTTCCTCTGATACAGCATCTGTTCAGTTTTGTATGTTTGCCTTACATCAAACTTCAAGATCTTTGATGTCTGCACAGATTCCAAGCCACTCTTCCATTTATTTTCCTCCTTTTTTGTGCAGTTTTTCTTATATCTTCATTTGACTTTCCATTAGATAAATAGTGGGACTGGTGAATTCACTCCTCAGTGAATTTTGGAGTTTCAATAGTTTTTAATATTCTTTCTAAGAATATTTCCTCCATCTGCTCTGTTTTTCACCTACAGCACTTAGCAAAAGCTGTCTCACTACTTCAGGGGACTCAGGATTCAAATGCACTTTACTCAGTCAGTATTCCACTCCAAAGAGCATTACATGACAACTGGTATTGGAAATCCATAGACGTTGCTATAAAGGTATCTGCCTTGTAAACAAAGAACACATGTTTTCCTGAAATAGAATAGCTACAACTCTACTGACAATGCCAAGATTCCTCTTCTGACACCTTTAGTAAATTTGTCCCAAAGTGCTGGAGTGAAAGATAGAGATTTTAGATAGTGTCTATCATGGCTGGAGAGAGTGA